>NC_090178.1:22159702-22349702 GCF_024679245.1 Pseudorasbora parva | reverse complement strand
TAAATTTATGTCTAATGATTCACCCTAAAGTTGTTCCACAACCGTAAGACCTCCGTTCATCTTTAGTCCGACAGCGTATGGAAGTGTATGCACACTTTACTGTCCATGTCCAGAAAGGGAATAAAAACATCATCAAAGTAGTCCATATGTGACATCAGTTAGTTAATCAGAATCTCTTGAAGCATCGGAAATACATTTTGGTCCAAAAAAACCAAAATCAATATTTGAGGTTTGAAAACAAACTTGGAAGAGAAGACAATGCTGAATAAAGATTCAAACGGTTGTGAATCAGCGGATTGATTCATGATTCGGATCGCGTGTCAAACTGTTGAAATCACGTGATACTGGCGATTCGAATCATGAATTAATCCGAAGCATTAAATCACATTATATTGAACAGACACATTAAGTTTTTAATTATAGTGTCTGTTCTCTAACTCAACTGATTTTGTGCAAAAGAACATGGTGGGGAAAGTGATCCAGTCACAGTGATTCAGTAGCAGTGGCTTTGGGAGTGGCCTCACAGGGCAGCAAAGCATTCTGGGAAAAGTTGGCTTTCATCCCCATGAGACAAAAATAAATGTTCCGTCTCATCTTAGTCTAGAAAGCACCATTCATAATTAATAAACAAAAAAGTCACATTTCTACTACATGACCCAGTTTAAATACAGATTCATTTTCCCAGCGCTGAAGTACCCCACATAAACGCTTTAAACGTCAATCATTTGAACATAACTGTGACTCCGACGAGAGTGTTAAGATCAGCTCAGGAACTGTGTTCTCTAATGCTTAAAATATATTCAGTGAGTTGCAACATCCAAATCCCCAAATGAGCCTGATAAACAACAACTCAATATTACACTGAGTTTCTTCATCCAGAAAGATACAAACGTAGCCAATTAAAAATTCAATCAGTTTTATTAAAACATTATATATTGGCATGAACCGAAAAAAAGTGCATCAACTTTTCAGTGACATCTCTAACAGAACAGGCTTTTTGAAGATTCTACCCAAAAGGAAAAAAAAAGAAAGAAAAACAGCAGTGCCTGCTTTATCTTTTCAGTGCAATGTTTTCAAGCTTGACTTACAGGCATCTCTGCTCATCTGTTAACAAGCAGCCTGCAGCTTTTAATCACTCTCTTTGCCTTCAGCTCTACATAACAGTGTTTCTCTGCCAACTGGTTAAAATATGATTATGTCCAATGTTTGATCATTAAACAATACATACAGCAAATACTACTGTATTCACAAAGGAAAATTGGCCACATATTAAAACAAAACTATTAATGCAAAAAAAAATCCTAAGCAGGAAAGTTATACAATAGAAACAAAATAAAATCAAACAGAGCTTAAAAAATGCATAAGTAAGAAACTTTAGTACATAAATATCACAATGTACCTCACACATGGCCAACAGAACTGGAGACAAATTCATTAAAACATTTGAGGTAATCTGAACATAAGCTGATAAAAACAAAACACCAGATAAATATGGAACTGTGATGCAAACACTAAGTCTATTGTTTGTTAGATTCACATTGTTATAGTTAAAGCTACTTTACAGTATATAGAATTTGTTCATAAACAAATACTCCTCCTGAATAAAGTTATTTGTATAGGTCAGTCCGAGTGCTGTTCAGTCCCATTGAAATATCAAATCAAACAAACCTGAAAGAGCAAAAGATCCATTATGAGCAGGGTTGGGACTAAACTCTGCAGAAAGGTAGTTCTCCATATGTATATGTATATAACGCTTTAAACAAATGTTTGATTAATAAAATTGAGTAACGTCCTTTCATTCACACACACATATAACATTTACATGACAACCGTGCCAAACACATCCACAATATGGGATAAATTATCAGTACAACCAGATAAACAAAAAACACCAGTGATCTATAGTCTGAAAACATGGTCTGATGATGGGACCCTGCTGCGCTGCTAAAGTAAAGCATAATGTAAACATGTAGTATTGTTAGTGTGCTAACTAAAGGTAGCATCACAGCACTGGCATAATTCACCAGTACAGTGCTAGACAAAGCACAGGCGTGCTAACTAAACTTTGCACTGGAGTGTGCAAGTGATGTAGCGTGTTTTTGAGCCTGGTATTTCAGCATTGCCCAAATTTAGCATCACAGTGCTCAGTGGTAAATGAACTATTAGCACAGAAGGTGACACCAAGGGGCATAATTAAGTTATGCGCTATGAGAGCTGCATTTGCAGAGAACGCAGCAATTCTGTTGCCATGTGAACCCTTGGGATGTAGATATGGGAAGTTTCAGCATCCGTACGTTTCCTCTTGTATAGTCCCGCAGTGCTGTATGGGATATCCCAGAGCGAGGGGTGGCGTTAACAAGTGTAACAGGCTGCTCAAGCGTCTCTTTTATTCATTGCTTCTCTTCAGCTGCATTGGGGTTTCTCCGAATGACCTGAGAATCAATCAGTTCAAATGGTGAATACAATGAAAAGGTAGTTATTAGAGACACAACAGAGGCTTATATCACCTGCCATGTACAGGGAAGTGGCTCTGCACTGGAGTTGCCTGGCTGCTGCTAGGGCTCATGAGCATGGCGCTGTAGATGTTGGATGCCACCACCAGTATGCACAACAGGATGGGCCCGATGATGGCACCCTCCAAACCCAAATAATACGCTCCACCTGCTACCGCGAGGCCTGTCAAATACGGGTGACCACCTCTGCACATAAAGATATATACAAAAAGGATGAAAACAAATGTTGCTGATAGACTCCCTTTCCCTCTGTAAAGATGAAACGTTATCAAAATTATTCTCGTTCACATGGATACGACTAAAAACATTATATAATGCATGCTGGACAGGTAGTTTTGTGGTCATTTAGTAAGGGTAAACTATGGGCCTGCGCACATACGTTTTTTTGCCTACAGACTAAACACATAATATTTGTGAGCATGCCATCACCCTTCTCATTGATTCACGCTCTTTGAAGTTTACACAAAGATAATAACGGTATCATTTCAAAAACTATTTCAAAGTTTGCGTTCGCAAGCCACCACACACTGTTGCCATGCAAATAAGCGGCCATAACGCATTAAAAGTTTTCTATTTTAATTGTGTTTTGTAAGTGGCCCTAATGTAAATAATAGTGATTTTTTACAATGGAAATGAATCAAATTTCCTTCAGCCAGACAATATATTTTTTCTAGATCTGCTACATAGCCAAAACTCTTATTATCACTGTAACGCTGCTTTGAAATGATCTGTTTTGTAAAAAGTGCTATATAAATTAAGGTGACTTGACTTGATAGACTGACAGATAAAATCCAACTCCCAACACAGATACACACAATTGAAAAGGCATATTCTGGGTTAGTAAATAATAACAAAATGGTAAACTGTCCCTTTAAGCTTTCAAATGAATTTGGACACCACAGGCACATGTAAAAAAAACTAAACAAAAAAACAGTGAGTGTATGTTTACAAGTATAACAAGACAAACGCACCCTGATATGTCGGAGTATATGGCCGTGTCAACAAAATATGTTGGCAGAAGATGGCAGAAGAGCAGCAGCAGAGCTTTGACTCCCTCCGCCTGGGCCAACCACAAATCCAACACTGCTGGCAGTGCCGCCCAGTACGTCCCCAAAAACGGCACCGCACCTAAGATAGCGGCCATTGCTGCAGATGACAAAGACAAATATGAGATGGAATAACTACAACATAAAAAAAAGAATTGTACAAAGTTTGAGGTCGAGTTGATTTTTTTAACCGTTTTTCAAATAAGTCTCTTATGCTCACCATTTTTTTGATAAAAAATGCAGTAAAAAAAGTACAATTTCAAATAACTTTTCTATTTGAATAATTTTTGAAGTCACATGATCCTTCAGAAATCATTCTAATAGGCAGATTTTCTGCTAAATAAGCATTTCTTATAAAATATCAGTTGAAAACGGTTGTCCTGCTTAATATATTTATGGAAACAATTTTTTCTACGATGAACAAAACGTTTTATTTGAAATAGAAATATTTTTTAAAGTTCTAGATGTCTTTATTGTCACTTAAACAATCTAATGTATTCTTGCTGAATAAAAGTATTAAAGATGTATAGTGTATACAACTATATGAACAATAAGGACATTTGACACCACATGCAAATGTTGTTTTCCATATTTACAGCATTCACACTGTGTGCGTGACAGTTTTAGCGCTAAGCTTTTTTTTGGTTTTTGTAAATGTGATCCCCTTTTCCCATGTAGAATGTAGAAATACTCAAGAGTAAGCATATATTTTATGTAGGCCGGACCAAGAGACGTCTCAAAGACAGAGTATCGGAGCATAAAAATGACATTAGAAAAGCTCATTTAGATTACCCTATGGCAAAACATTTTCAAAATGTGCACAATAGTAATCCAGAAGGCCTAATGGTTGAGGGTTTAGAAATGATCAAAAAGAGCATTCGGGGTAGTGACCGATTAAAATTACTTTTACAGAGAGAAACATTTTATATATATGAGTTACAGGCCACAATATACTCTGGTTTGAATGAAGAAATATATTTCAGCCCCTTTTTGTGATATGCCTTTTGTTGCTTTGTAATCTCCTAGTGGACCTTCTCTTTATGTGCATGTGATTTGTCATTCAGGTGTTTCTAATCAGCATCTCAGTAAGAGTAAGTCGTTTGATTGTAATACATACCCTGAAGAAGGCTGTTTGGGACGCTACGCGTGGGTTGTTTTTTCCCCCCATGTCTTTTATACTTTCTATCTTGAAATAGACAGTTTAATAAAGGCTTTTTATAATTTTCTAAAGAAGAGGGCCTTGGATTTCCTTCTACTATAAGCATATTTTCTGTTTAGAGCCAAAGCAGAAATGCTGTCAGTGTGAAAATACAAAACATGCAGTGTGAAACATGTCAAAGACAGGCAGAGTCTTTATGTCTGTGTGTATTTTAGTCTTACCTGAGGGGATGAAGACAATGTTGATGCCAAATATTGTGTGTGTGAGCCAAGTATAAAGGCCGTAAAATCCAGCCATCTTCAGAGAGGCATCAAATACACCCCTGCAAAGAAAACAGGGTGAGACAGAGAGTGAAAACAGAGGGCTTTTCTTCCCTCAGTTAGCCTAATACTGCCTGGAGTCAGAATGAATAAGTCTCATTGTGATGACGCTCATAAAAATGGTTCTAATGAAACATCTTTGTGCATTCTGGGTGATGGCAGCATCAGCGCGCACACACATACACACACACTGAGCTCACAGTTTATGGAAACACTGAATTCCTCTCCTCATTTGATTTTCACAGCTCGTGACATTGTCTATGGAGGGAAAAGTGATGTTATTGTGCTTTTAAAAAAAACATGTTTTTTTTTATTTTATCTAAGCCAATTATATTATGCTAATTTCCACCGGAGAAGCGTCACGCTCAAGGGCACCGCAGCACTACAGCAAGTTCTTTGACCCCATTCATTCTCCATTTTCTGGGTCACCCTTACCTGTAGATGAACCCCTTCGAAATTCTTAACCAGCATATTAATAGCAGTCAATTTCACCCCCATTTCAGTTGTTCCGATCATGATCTCTGTTAAATTATCTGTACAAATGGAAAAATGGCAGAAAAAGCAGAACAGTATTGCCCTCATGTGGTGATTACAAAGTACAGCATCTTTAACTGCCGTTGAAGGGGTAGTTCACCACAAAAGCAAATTCTGTATGACTTTCTTTCTTCTGCAGAACACAAAAAAAAGATATTCTGAAAAACATTGGCATCCAATCAACATTGAAAATTGAGTATGGGCAAAAAATTGCAACATTTTTCAAAGAATCTTATTTAATGTTCCACAAAGGAAAGAAAAAGTCATGTAGATTTGGAACAAAATTAAGGTGAGTAAATGATGAGGATTTAATTTCTGCTTCCACCACATACAGACTTCCATGCATTTTTTGCCTTTAATCAGTTTGTAAAATCATATTTGTGTGAACTGTAACATTTTTGTATTTAACTTTAAATTCCTTTTCAGACAGTGGTTCTCAACTAGCCTAGAAATCTAGACGCACCCTAGCGGCATCAAATTTAATCTGCCCGCGAGTGTCGTCTAGGAACTCTCAATACCCTTCTAAGCTGTATTCCCCTAACTCTTGCTGGGCCAATCACATCGTGTATAGAGTCGGTGGGCGGGGCCATAATGACGCGGCCGAGTTGCGTTTGCGTGTTTCTAGTAAACACAGAAACTGGCGAACGGCGGCGGTCTTTCGAATCAAGTCTGACCGCGACTCTGGAAGACTTGGAGTTAAGCTTTTCTCTGAGAAAAGAACAAAGAGCGGCACTGAAGTCATTCTTAAAAAGGGAAGATGTGTTCGGAGTTTAGCCGACCGGATACGGCGAATGTTTAATCAGTCAGCGAGCTCTGCTTCACCTTCGTTGCTCTGGTTGGTGTAGCGCTATCCTATCGCGTGCAGAGGGAGTTTGAAAGACAACCGTTTATCCCGCCCCTCGGATTGAGCCCTGTCTATGGTGAGTTTCCAGACCAAACATCTTGATGTGGGTCTGGCTTGTCAGGCTAGTTCTCAACCAGAGGGCCTCAGCAAACAGTCCATTCTAAAGGGACCGCAGGATGTCTTAAAATCCTTTAGATTTACATAGTTATGAACAAAATAAATATTAATATATTAAAACAATCTTAATTAAAATTCTAAATGTTTTTCTTTAACAACTATTTTTTTTAAAGAACATACAGTTCTTGAAACTTCTGGAAATATACACTATATATATTATTATTATTAGAAACTGGAAGTATCCTCTTTGTGTGTGTGTGTGTGTGTGTGTGTGTGTTAAATCTATATTATATTGAGGGTTGAGAAGCCCTACTTTAAAGGGTTAGTTCACCCAGAAATGAAAATTACATCCTCAAGCCATTCTAGGTGTTTATTACATTCTTCTTTTAGCCAGACACAATTAGTTATTTTAAAAAAATATTCTGGCTCTTTCAAGCTTTATAATTGGAGTGAGTGATATTTAGATTTTTAAAGGCCAAAAACAGGCTAAGTTACTATTCACTCCCATTATAAAGCTTGGAAGATATATATAAAACTTGATATATTATATATATCTTGGATGGCTTGAGGGTGAGTAAATCATGAGATAATTATCATTTTGGGGTGAACTAACCCTTTAAGACAAACCAAAGCTCCACATGGATGTGTTTACCTGATGGCCTCTTCCACGGACTGACCGATGATGTTTGAAGAGGGTCCAGGCTGGGAGAGGGGTGTGAGGCTGATTACCCATTTCACAGGTTTATAATATTCACCACTGGAGCTCAGCAGGTAAAAAAGTGTGGTCAGGAAAATCACCTATACATCCAGAGACAATAAATATTTAAAATCACCATTTCACTTCACAAATCAACATTCAATTCCATCAATCAAATTTGTGTGTGTGTGTCCTTGTTTATATTACATTGTGGGGACCAAATGTCCCCATAAGGATAGTAAAACCTAAGATCACCTACATTGTGGGAATCAGCCAGCGGCCCCCACTTTTCAAAAGGCTTATAAATCATACAGGATGAGTTTTTTGAGAAAGTAAAAATGCAGAATGTTTCCTGTGATGGGAAGGTTTAGGGGTAGGGGCAGTGTAGGGGGATAGAATGTACAGTTTTTACGGTATAAAAACCATTACGTCTATGGAGAGTCCCCACAAAGATAGTGCACCAGACGTGTGTGTGTGTGTGTGTGTGTGTGTTACCAAAGACAGGACAAAGTTGAGCAGTGCGGTGCCACTGTGGAACAGCACGGTGAGCAGCGTGGTTGTTGTTGATATCAGCAAACCAACATTTCGACTCATCACCACCCACAGAGACTCCAATATCTAACGCAGAAAACAGCATATTCATTAATCTGCCAAATAAAGCAACTCCCTATCACATACGCACACACTGGAGACTAACCGAGAGCAGAGTCTCAATATTCTCCTGCACGAATGAGGCGATGTCCTGCCAGTCCAGTATGTCCCCTAGCCAGCTGTTCTGCCTGTGCATATGTAGCTTGTGTCCACGGTGCCGTCCAGTATGAGTCACATTCTACAAAACAAACACACACTGGCTGGATCACCAAAAAAAAAAAGATAAAGTCAGCGATTGTGTGTGACTAACTGACTATGGATTTGTTGTTACCTTAACAATCCAGGATTGATAGAGACGGTCCCACAATTCCAGAACTTGTTTCTCGATCACGGCTGTGTTGTTTACTTTATCACCCAACATCTTATGAAGCTACAATGCACACATACATAAAATATACACATATAACAAATGCTTATTCAATTTTACACAGAAAAAGAATAGAAGATTAAAGACATGAACATGAAATCAAATTTAACTCCAATTAATCATTTCATTTTGTAGTAAATGCTAAATTGAGTAATCTGTTATTTAACAAATAGATTTGTTTAATAATGATTAATCCAAATTTAATTTAAAAAAAAATCTGCTGAAGTATCCAAGGTTGCTGGAGCATAAAATTATTACGCATATTAACTAAAAATATCTTAACCAATGATAGGTTACTTTTCATGATTGTTTCAAAAAAAGGTTAGGTTTAGGATTAGGGTTTGGTTGAGGGTTAATTTTATGTAATTATGCATAATATGTAAAGTAAAAAAAAAAAAATCTGAGCTTGCAGCTAATATAATATTGTTGAAATAAAAGGCCACTTAGCTATACTTAACGTACATTTTAATTCATGTTTTAATAATTGTGTCGTGCTTTAAAGAAGTACATTTATGTTGATTGTTGACTAACATACTAAAGCATTATGTAAACTGAGTTACTGTGTAAAGTTCACCTAAATGCATTTAATATGACTTTTACTTATACATTTTCATTTAATTGCAATTATATTACACACTTATATATATTATTTTAAAGAATGTAATTTCCATAATTATTTTTCTTTTTATTTGAGAGCAGTGGCACTTCTGTGTGGCACAAAAGTGCCTTCTTACTTCAGAAGACATGGAATATACCACAAGAATCGTATAGAATATGGTTATGGTATTTGTAATGGTGCTCTTTGTTGTTTTCATTTTTGGCCTTTCACAGCCACTGGTCACCATTCACTTTCTTTTTAACGGTCTCATTAAATTTATTATGAATGTTGTTTCATATAGTCTTCGACAGCATTGCAAACTCTTAACTCTGACCTTATGCGTGATCCATTCTCTCCCGTGTTGGTAAACGTTTGTGGCGGCAGAGTTTAGAGCCTTCTGAACAACCTGGGCCTCTGGGAGCCAGCTACAAACACACACACACACACACACACGGTTTACGGGGACTCTCCATAGGCATAATAGTTTTAATACTGTACAATCCTTATACTCTATACCCCTACAAGGGGTGTGGGATATTGACAAATTTTCTCGATAACTAGACGATATTGTTTTATATATATATATATATATATATATATATATATATATATATATATATATATATATATATATATATATTATATATATATATATATATATATATATATATATATTATATATATATATTAACTTAATTATATGCATGCATCATCTTTGTGTTCATTTCATGAATTTAATCAAATTCAATTATAATAATAATAATAAGACACAATAGGGCCATTACCAATCAAATTAATTAAGGATCAACAAAATTCATCTTCGCAATGGAGAGGAAACTGAAGCTGCATTTGAAGTGGCATTTACACAGACTGTTTAATGAGCTTAGAGGTGACAAATAACCTGCAGTTATGAAAAAATAATGTTTTAAACACATGATGTTGAATACTGATATTTGAAATGATTTAAAACATGAAAAGATTCTTTAAATGTGAAATTAAAACTGTTAATCACTGTTAATGAGCGAGTCATTGAGATTCAAGCGATTCATTCAAACGACTGATTCATTTAGGTATGAATAATTTGACTATCTTAAGGGGGGGGGGTGACTTTGTACTGAACTATTCTTGTTGGTGAAATAGAGTAAAAATGGGCAACATGATGTCTAAAATGTAAGTCACTTAATATTAAATTGTTTAGTAAACTTGCATAAAATCAATATCACATTTGTTATGCTAGATATCTGGATTCTTCCGGTGATATTTATTAAAAATATTAAATTATATAAATATAGCCTCACATGCAGTGAAAGCATTTACTCGTAAGTAATCTAAGTAGTTTAAGACTACATCACGTAGTGTACGTGCACACACACTCTCTGGGTGTGTGTAAGGGATATACTCTATAATGTCAGATTCGTTAAAACAGCAATTACAATATGATCGCAGACGATATATATCGCACACCCCTAACCTACCCATCACACAAAACTCTTTATTTTTAAATTTTAAAAAAATGTTTTTCACATTTAAATTACAAGGACATCAGCATGTCTTTATAATGTTGGGGTGTGAATACACACCACAATATGAGGACTTTGCATGCTCATGTAGGTCAAACCTCACTCCCTCACCATTTCGAGAAGACTCCTAACTCTCAGTGTTTAAGGGTGTTCAACTTACTTAGCCCACTCTGGGTGGTTGGACACAGTCTCGTTGATCAGGTTACTGGTGACCTCTATGATATGAACACTCTCTTGGTGCACCTGTGAACAAAAACACAATCAGTAAGAGATGATGGCACACGGAGGCTGGGATCAGACACGGATCATGTCTTTCACGCAGTGGAATAATCAGCCCAAGGACAGTGGTTTGGAAACACGGTACCATAGCTGTGAGCAGCAAGGCCATGAGCAGTGTGCCAGTTACTAGCAGGAAGATAATGAAAATACTGATCAGCTTATCCAAGGAACGCTCCAGCCACACGATCATCTGCAAAGAGAGAAAAAAGAGAAATCAGTTTCAACAAAACAAATCTGATCAATCATGCAAGTGTGTGTGTGAACACAGAAACCTGCTTCCCTCTGCCAAACCCGAGGACCAAACGCAATCCTTTGGTTCTGAAAACCTAAAAGTAAAATGCTAACCTCTAGCCTGGACGCCAGCCGAACTTAGCCCTGCCCAAAATTTTTTTAGGTCAGCGGTTCGGTCTGGACTTGATCCATAGAAGAGTAATCATCTCTGAACAGAAACTGTTCGGACCAACGAAATCATCAGCGTAGGCTTTAGACGATGACGGACAGATAAACAGTAACGTAATCATGCACGTCATCAAAGGGGCTTGGATTATATTTGTTCAAATCCTAAACGGAGAGCTTGTTTGTATATGCAATGTATATGTATCATCAAATTCTTTTATTTTTTCACAACACCGGCAAAGATCGTTCATTTCAGCGTGCATGCAGACAGGGTTGCCAAGTTTTTACAACAAAACCCGCCAAATACTAGCCCAAAACAATAGCTTCTCGGGGGGTTCTCTGGGAAAAAAAATGGCGTTTGGGGGGTAAAATGTGTGTTATTTTGGCAAGGTTGCCTGCTAAAATTCTGCCATGGGTCTATATATCACATAATAGTCGCTTCAACCCGCAGACATGGAAAACAATCTGCGGAAAAAAACGCGGACTCGGCAACACAGTGCAGTTGAGCTCTGTTGACATTTGACAATGCGTTGCTCCGTTGCTCTGATTGGTTGTAGGTCTATCCAATTGAGGTCTTTCCTGGTTCGGTTGAAACACGCCTCATAATCACAGCCCAATGGAGCAGTATCAGACTCATATTCTGACTAGAATTGAGTATGACTACATCAGGCTAGCTAACCTCTTTAACTAAAGTAAAATAATTAAAGGAAGTGCACTCATCAATTAAATATCTTGGGCCCTATTTTAATGATCTGAGCACATGGTCTAAAGTGCTCTTAGAGCACGTCCGAATCCACTTTTGCTAGTTTAACGACAGGAAAAATGGTCGGTGTGCTCATCGCATGGTCTAAAAGGGTTGTCCCTATTCTCTTATTAGGGACAACCCCTATTCGAGTCTCATCTCCAATTTCCTCTAAAAGACAGTTGCGCTGACGCCATGGTGGATTCACTATTTACATGGCGGAATTTGCGAGCAGAAAGAAGAAACGCTTCTCAAGAGAGGAATCCTTTAATTTTTCATCGCTAAAAATGTTTGTATGTTGCTGTGTGTGTAATGGGCAAAGTGTACACATGTTGTGGACCCGCCTATAGGTGCATATTACCAATCCTCTCTTTAAATAAATAAATATTGCGCCATTGACTTTTTATTGCACATAGTCTATTTCAGTTGCCTTAAAATAGCAACACGCCTGAACACACCTCGTTTTCAGACCAGCGCCCATGGGTGCACAAATGAAATTGCTATTTAAACAAAGTGCCGCAGAATAACTGAACGTGAAAATGATAACTGCATCGGGCTGAAACTAGCAAAAAAACACTTGCTGCATTGCGCCGGGTATATGATAGGGCCAATTATTCTCATTTACTTTTTGTTAACAGAAGTAGAAATGATAATGCAATAAAAAACAATGCGGAAGTGTATTTATCCTGTTATGTTAAAAAAAAAAGGACAAAAATAGCTTATTTTTAAGTTTTCTAAAGCCCTGCAATGTGTGATGAACAGACTGGCATCATCAATTAAAAACTACATTTTGGGGTAGACTATTCCTTTAAAAACTTGGGATGAGTTCTGAGTTCTTATACAGCCTTATTTGAGTTTTTTTGACTGTGAAAAAATGTATATAGTTAACAAACTGTTGAAAATGCATACATGTAACTGCCTTATAAGTCAAAATCATGCCAACTTTTCTTTTTAAAGCCCTCTGACACCTGCTAACATGCTGGATGACTAAGCAAGACTAACTACTGAGTAAAAGAGCTAATAGCACAACTGATGATCATCATGTCAGGAAACAGGATGTGGTGGGCATATTTTTGTTTTTGGCAGGTGGACTTGGTTTCTCTGCTCACCCAGCTTCTGTCTGCCATGTGGGCGGCACTTGCATATCTAATCCGTTTCCCTGTTCCTGTTAGCGCTAAGTGTTAACATCACACACAAAACTGTGAATGTTGATGATGGATTAGCACAGAGCACATCATTAAGGAAACTAAAATAAAGATTAAAGGCTAAAAAAAAACAACAGCAGGCATCCAGACAGGACCACATCATTCCTTCTCCAAAACGCTAAGGGCCCGAAACGCGGTTTCAAATAATGCTGGCCAGTGCCAAAAGATTCCTGAGGGGAGGGACATACTATCAGACCTGGAAATAACTTCATCACCATCTGCTCCTGTTGAGCCACAGACCGATTCATCTTAATCTGACTCAACCCAAGAGATGATACATGGAACATGTACAACCAAACAAGTATTCTTTGACAGAGTTTTCTGACAAATTATTTCCAATATCTCTTTCCAAATATATATTGCTAAATAATTGCAGGATGGAATATAGATGGAACAAGTGGAACAAGTTATTACATTTTGGTGATTGCAAAGATATTCTTTTTTTTTCCTTTGAAACAACACGCATATAATTATGCACAATAAGGAATAATGGAATGTGCATATACTCAAAGGTGAAGCAAATATTTTGATACTAGCTCTGTTATTTCTCTTGAATTCATTTTTGTAAGTGTTTGTTCCATGACATTCTTCACAGAAATGCAGTGCAACAAGCAAATATAAAGAAAATGTAAACTTAAGAAGGCCGATGATGCTAGAGAAATGTGTACTTCTTTTCAAAAATGTAAGGTTCGTAAGTTTTTTTTTAATAGTGAGGATAATCTTTAATCATTTTAAAAACAAGGCTGCATTTTTCTGACAAAAATGCAGTAAACAGGAATATTGTTTAATATTGTTATGATTTAAAAGAACAGATTTCTGTTTAAATAAATTTTAAAATGTAATTTATTTTAGTGATGGCAAAACATCACAGAAGCCATCAGTGTCACATAATCTTCCAGAAATCATTCTGATATGCTGCTCAAGAAACATTTCTTATTACATCTGTTAAAAAATAAATATGTTAAAATATGTTGTGCTGCTTATTATTTTTGTGGAAATTGTGATAATTTTTTTCAGGATTATTAATACTCCTAATTATTTATTAATTATAAAATAAATATAACATAATACATATATTTACCGTCACTTCTGATCAATTTAATATATCCTTGCTGAATATTTTTTTCTTTCAAAACAATTAAAGAGTTTAGTGCAATTAGTTATATTTATATACTTTGACTGTCTGATTATTATTGCTACATTTTATTCAACACTAAAAAGTATCAATATAAATAAGTTAATGTAACTAAAATTAAACTATTTTACTCAATATTTGTGTGTTCTTATTGGAGCGTCAAGTTATAAGCTTAGCAACATGCTAACTTCAAACTACTGAAATCAAGTGGAATGGAATTTTCCATGCAGCAGCAGAGCGCTCTTTGTGTGGTGTGCGGCATTTCCTATGGAGAGTCACTGATGGAGATGATCACTTACACCTTAGAGGGCAGCAGGCAGCTTGTGTGTCTATTTAGGAACAACCAAAACAAAAACCCTTTTACCAAGCCAGCCTGCACCTGAAGTGCCCAGCAGCCACACCACCAGCCTGGGTCTCAGCAGACCAGAACATCTCTTCACCCAACCCTCCATTCCCACTGCTCTGTCTGTTCTCTCCCTAAATGCATCACACACACTTTGAAGACAAGCAGCCCAGCACACTTCAAGAGCTGTGGAAGAGGCGGTGGACTCTCTTGGGGTTTTGTTCTGCATTTTTCCCTGACATTTAGTACGTCAGCATCTCAGTCACATCCAGAGGCACATGCTTTCTTCCACAGCACAAAGTGCCACACAGCAGGAACAGCCATAAGCCAGTGAAGCAGAAGCTCAAAGATGGAGGGGTGACAGTGGAGAGAGGGGAAAGCATCACTCCAAAGCTTCTAATGAAAGCACACTGTCATTCTTTCATTCTCTTCCCCTTTGTTCTTTCTTTCTATATTTCTCTTTCTCTTGTACGCCTGCCATCACAAATGATTTACCTGCTTGTTAAGCCAATGCCAGAGCTTTGAGGAGGAAGACAGAGAGAGACAAACGGTTATTAGAAAAAACCAATCAGTTTTCAGGAAAGCAGCAAACATCAACGTGATTTCCAGGCAAAATCAGAACAAGACCGGTGAAAGATGGTGGAATTTGAGGAAGATATTCATATTAGAGAAGGTGGGATCTGGTGGGCTTTAGAAGGGGATCTGCAAGTGCTACAATTATCTTTTTGTAAGTGACTTTCTTTTTTACCTCCTTTCATTCTTGTGGACAATCAGCGAGGGATATGATAGTGATGGGGGAAAAAAATCCATCAAAACTAATAAACAAAACTAATAAATGAAACTAAGTTTCATTTACTTATACCCATTTTGAGGTCCAAAATTTTGCCACATCTGCTAATGGTGAGTGAATTAAGAAAACGGATTATATTTCTTACCAGCCACAAAAAAACGAACACATTTTATTGTTGTTTTAGTTTATTTAGTTGCTTTTTCTGTGCATGCATGTTAGTGACAACTCAGAGCAAAAAATAATTAATCATTCTGGGATTAATGCAAGGAATATTTCACATACACTACTGTTCAAGGTTTGGGACTAAAAAAAAGTGACAGTAAACTAATTCTATTTCAAATAAATGCTCTTTTAAACATTCTATTCAAATAATCCTGAAAACAGTATCATGGTTTCCAGATTAATATGAAGCAGTAAAGAATAAATAAAACTGTTTTCAACTTTAATGTTAATATATGTTTCTTCTTTGCAATCTCAGAAATATATTACATTTCAAACTATATAAAATAGAAAACAATTTTTTTTGACATTTTAAAGGGTTAGTTCACCCAAAAATGAAATCGATGTCATTAATGATCTACCCTTATGTCGTTCCACACCCGTAAGACCTCCGTTCATCTTCAGAACACAGTTTAAGATATTTTATATTTAGTCCGACAGCATATCCAAGTGTATGCACACTTTACTGTCCATGTCCAGAAAGGGAACAAAACCATCATCAAAGTAGTCCATATGTGACATCAGTTGGTTAATTAGAATCTCTTGAAGCAACGAAAATACACTTTAGTCCAAAAATAACAAAAACTACGACTTTATTCAGCATTGTCTTCTCTTCCAAGTTTGTTTTCAAACCTCAAATAAAGATTCAAACGGTTGTGAATCAGCGGATTGATTCATGATTCGGATCACATGCCAAACTGCTGAAATCACGTGATACTGGCGATCCAAATCATTGATCGATTTACTGATTCATGACCGTTTCAATCTTTATTTGAGGATTAAACACAAACAAGGAAGTATTTTCGATGCTTCAAGAGATTCTAATTAACTAACTGATGTCACATATGGACTACTTTGATGATGTTTTTATTCCCTTTCTGGACATGGACAGTATAGTGTGCATACACTTGCATATGCTGTCGGACTAAATATAAAATATCTTAAACTGTGTTCTGAAGATGAACGGAGGTCTTACAGGTGTGGAACGACATTAGGGTAGGTCATTAATGACATCAATTTCATTTTGTGGTGAACTAACCCTTTAAGTAAAATAATATAAATTTGTATTTTATTTTTGTTTTAATTATTTATTTTTGATCAAATAAATGCAGCCTTGGAAAGCAAGAGAGACTTCCTAAAAAATGTAACAGTAGTGTATGTGCCATGTTCCATGTGAGAGCAATTCTTGCATAAATAGACTTCTTCAAGGTGCAGTGTGTAATATGACAGAAATGCAATATAATATACATAAATATGTTTTGAGTGGTGTATTAAAGACCTTACATAATTAATCTTTATGTATTTATTACCTTAGAGTGAGCCATTTCTATCTGCATACACCATGGGTCCCCATACAGTGAAGTCGCTATTTTAAGTCGCCATGTTTCTACAGTAGCCCTAAACGGACAAACTGCTCTACAGAGCTCTAGCCACTCTGCTCTCTCAGACGATGACATCTTTCTCCTGTGACGGCCACCGTAGCTTCTCTGTTTGCTTCAAAAGGGATGGGTGAGCGGTTGCAATTCACAACCTCACCACTAGATGCTGCTAAAATGTACACACTGCACCTTTAAATAAACTTCTGAATGTAAATTTGTAAATGAGATCAAAGTTAGAAATCAGGCAACTAGTGGCAGATTAATGACTTGAATTTTAATTGCTTCTGCCAGATTATATTTACTACAATTTGATTTAAGCCATATATTACAATATATTGTAGTTCTTTGTAAAGTCACCAGCTACTGGCAAGCAATAGTTTTATTTCCCCTACAAAACAAAATTTGTACTCAAAATTTGTGCTTCTTGGCAAATGTGTTAATTTTAGACCTTGCATTGTTTTCAATAGATTTGCTTATGTGACTCAACACTTACTAGTGAAAGAAATAAGAGAAGGCAAAAATAAGTTCTGGGACACTTGGTTACTCTGCTGGATTACTATGGGGTCAGGGGTGTGGAAATGCTTTCTTATGGGTGTAGGGTTTCATCTAGATTGGCTGCAACTGTGGGTTGTCATTCACGTTAGACTGAAACCCATTCAACTGAAAGTGACATTAAGAAACTGAGGGCACATAATATTTTTGGGAATGTCGAGTTGGCTTCCTGTCATAAACCTCAAACAGTAGATGGAAAACAAAAACTACCAACTTGAACTAGAAATCCCTATGCAAAGACTAAAAATAGTTACTCTTTCGATTTGATCCAAGTACTTGAGCTAATCTGAGAGACAGGAAGTGCATTTAATTGTGTTACAACTATTAGGTTAATGACATTTTCTTATAGAATAACGTCTGTTGAATAACTAATTTCCCCAACATGCCTCTACATGTCCACATCTGACCTCTATAGCTTTTATTGTCAGTTATGGGTACAGGATCTTAGGCCTAAGTTGTGCAAGCACAATAAAAGAAAAAAAAAGAATTAGCAAGCCACAACCACGTTCAGTTCCTCTTTGTAATCACACATCTCTGTTGCCTCCAAAAATAAATGTGCACATGTGGCGACAAACTATCAGGCAAGTGCTGTGAAGGACAGTGGGTCAGCAGACAGGCGAGTGCTTTTGTGTGGGTGTATCTATATAAGGCGTTACCTTAGTGTCTACCCGAAGCAAGAACTGAGCTAAGCCTTTGATTGGTCCAGGCAGCAGAGCGTCCTGTCTGTCTTTGACAAACTTCTCAGAAACCGACCACCATTTCACAAGAATCCGTCTAGCGAAGTCCTTCATCCCAAAACGGACAACCATCTTCTTCAAGACCCAAACTAGAAAAAAAATAGCACTCATTTACGAAAATGTGAATGCTATCTTCACACTAGTGACTTCAGGACAATGAACACAAAATTTACCAGCAACAGGGATGGGCAATAACTGTAAAATCCAGAGGTTGAGCCAAATCTGCACCAACACTATAGCCCACGCAAGCAGCACAAAGTAGATATCACTGGCCTTCTCTTTGGGCTGGAAACTCCCGAACTCTAGTCTGCTGCGACGCCGAGTAAAGATCCCCTTCGGAGAGTCCATAAAGTCTGTGAGAGAAAGAAGAGTGGATAAATCCGATTAGGGACTAATGATTAGGGATGCACAGACATTTTGGGTGGTGAAAACGAAAGAGAAAAAGGATCCTGCTGACTTTCTTACAAAATCGGCACTGCAAATAACAAACATGGTCATGACTTTGAATCTAAAACTGGTCTTTTTTCTTTTTGTCACCTTTGGGATGTTCTTTGGTACTTGTCTCTTCCTGTATCTTCTCAACATGGCTGACGTTACTGCAAGAAATTGCCATGAAGATCGTATTAGCAGCAAAGGAGAGAACCTGACCAGACAGCTCGCCTATACAGAGAGAGGAGAGGAACAAAGGTCAAACTCAGAGGACATCAAGAACAGAGCTAACTCATATTGGAGCCTCTGTTCTCTTCACCTTTCCCTGGAACAACAGGCTTCTCCTGAGAGCCCACTATTAGCAGTAACACCACCACGACAAACAAAGGGACCCGCCACGACCCTGTCAGAGAGACTGAGGGGAAGAAAAGAGGGAAATTATTTAGCATTCCTTCATTGACAGCTCTGTAGGTCAATGCTAAAATTTCAGCAGACGATATCTGTCCTTTTATAATTATCTACATCAGCCGATAAGTTTTTCTGTTTGGCTCATGAGTGTTGGAAGAACTTTTATTTTAACAGCGTCAAGAACCCCCACCACCTATAGAACTGCCCATTCTTTCTTAGTAAACCGTCTTCGTTAAACATTTCTATATATTAGCTTTATGCTGGCCATTGACCTATCTGCACTTTAAGATATTGGAATCAGCATGGACAATCAAATAATCTGCCGGTGGACTACAAGAAACGCCACATACAACGAAACAGAATCCTCTACCGTTTCAAAACAGAAGGGTCTTACCCAGGTAGAAAATAAGTGCTGTCCATACAGGCACAGAGAGGGAACGCAAGAAACCTTCCATGCTGGGCGTCCACTTAAAGGCCACAGCCAACACATAGCCAACAACTAACGTGCCAACCTGCCAAAGAGAAAGAGAGAGAGAACACTTGGACATCTCCAGTACTGTGCCTGCTCCAAACATTTGCCACCAATCTATTTATATTCATAAAAACCCTTAGTATGTTCCTATCCCTTATACACACTGCAAGAGTGTATCAACACACTTTCATTAAAGGATTTTTTCTACCAAATATGAAAATTATTTTACATGTAATTATAAATTATATATTTATATATAGCCTACATTTTTCTTCCCCATTCCTTTAGGTCTGATTAAATAAAACGAGCACCACTGCCAGATCTCTGGCCAAATCCAGAGCTTTGTGTTTCTTATCATGAGCAGATCACAAGGTTCTTTTGATGCAGATGACAATTTCAAATAAAAAAAAAGTCATCACATGACATGTATGAATTAAATTAAACCCTAGTGGGGAAAAATGAGAGTGAGGTTATTAAATTGAAGGTCAGGGTGAAATTTAGTCCAGTAGAGTTCTTGTAGCCTTTAGAAGAACTTGAAATATGTGCTATGATCTATCCTTTGGGCTGTGTTACCTTAAGGCCATATTTTTGGTATCTGGGATGTCATGCTCAGATATATTGAGCATGGGTTCAAGAAATTTTTGTATACAAACATATTTGCATGTAGTTAGGTTATCTGAAGTCAGATGCGACCATACGGTTGACAGATTTGCAATGTAAATTAAAGTTCTCTGATGGATAAAATAAAGGCACAGTCAATAACTCCCATGTCAGGTAACAGTAGTGTAATTAATGAAAGTTACTGATACATGCAGGCTTTGCTCATACATATATGTATGTAAGTATGTACGTATTTATGTATATATGTATGTGTAATATATATATTAGGGCTGCACAATAAATATAAATTATTGAAATATCGCAAATGTAAATATCGCTATATGCATGTCGCAATGGCACGCAATATCTGAATGATTTTCATAGGTGACTTCAGCATTGTGAAAAAGTGTATTTTTTAGGTGAAAGCTGCAACACACATAGCAGAGAATGGACTGGGCAAACAACTATTACTTATGTGACTTGCTTGACGTTAAAAAGAGTTATTAAACGAAATGACTTGCGAAAAACAACTCCTTACAGTCTTGTGCTGTCTGCCACACCGAAACATGTGCACAAGCCCCCTCTTAGAAAGCATGAGATCCCTTTAGTTCAGTTTTGTGTCTGCATTATTTGCATAAAAACATTTGTTTGTTTACATTGATGTTAAAAATACATAGTCAGATTTGTGACATTAATATTTTCTAAAACACTACTGGTCACTAAGAATTTGTAGTGATGCTTTATTTTCCAGAAAGAATGTGAAACCAATAAATGGTATCATTCTTAGTTTATATATATATAATATGTATGTGTGTGTGTGTATATGTAATATGTGTGTGTGTATGTATGTATATATATATATATATATATATATATATATATATATATATATATATATATAGCATACATACATACATACATGTATGGGCAAAGCCTGCATGTATCAGTAACTTTCATTAATTACACTACTGTTACCTGACATTGGAGTTATTGACTGTGCCTTTATTTTATCCATCAGAACCTTAATTTACATTGCAAACCTGTCAACCGTATGGTCGCATCTGACTTCAGATAACCTACCAGCAATCAATCGTTGTTACACTATACATTCAAATTGTTATTATTTTATCAAAGTGTCATTATTATTATATTTCATGTTCGCTATTCTGTTGTATGTATGAGTGAACTTTTAACAATTGTTTCACAAGCACTACGGTCCACCTGTGCTGTGCATGGTCGGACAGGAGGCGTGTCGCTTTCCCATTCACGTGTCAGTAAGTTATACTCACCCACGCGGTGCTGAAACAATCCAGGCCGAAACAGATGATTGTACAGACGTGACCGAGTATCACCTGCATGCCAATGACGCTCCAGAACAGATACAAGAAATAAAGAAGGGGTACACCAGCCCCAACTGCCAGCAGTACATTGAGCCGATCTACGACCAGTTCCCCCAGAGTCTCCACCCCGTAGTTCACGCACCACACCGGTACAAGCAGAGTGCCCACCAATATCGGTGTTCCGCTGTCCTGAAGCTTGCTGAGCCAAGCTCGGCCGACGCGGGCTAGCGAGTACTTAAACGGGTGCAGGAAAGTGCCGCACAGCACTGCCCACAGCAGTGGCCGTAGAAAAGCCTCCAGGATGAAGTAGACCAACACCGATGCTCCGCAACAGATCGCCACGAAGATCATCGCTCCCGTGTTGTAGAAGGCCTGTTTGATGTTTTTGTCGAACTTCAGGGACGACTGCTGGCTCAGTAGTTGGCTAACCATCCCGACTGCTGGCTGAACGGTCTCGCTAAACGAGACGAAGTGTGGCCGGGTTGTGCGCGCGGTGTCCGGCTCATTGGCCGTGCCTGGACCCGGGTCCTCTGTGTCTGCCATGGTTGCTGGCGTCGCTCCGCTTCAGTCCGGGAGGATCCACTACATATCGAGGGTTGGGCAAAGAGTGACGTAGAGTCTAGGAAGTGGTCTGGGAACTGTAGTCGAGTCAATAATGTTTTTGCACTAAAATAACTTTAAAAGTACGATATGTTTCAAATGCCATAAACGAGCGAAGATCTTGCTTGTTTTTTTGTTTGTTTGTTTTTCGTTTTTCATTAGTGTGAAAGTCGTTCATTCGTAAGTCAATAGGCGTTTTTGAACGAATCTTTAAAAGGATCGTTCACCTAAAATGAAAATTGACATTATTTGCTCGTTCCAAACATGATATATTTAGGCTATTTACATATTTAAAATATTCCAGTGCAAATTGCTTTCATCTAAAACTCAAACGTGCATTTTAGTCTAGGATTAGGTTTAATTTTGTCTGTGAAACAGGAATAAGTATATGGGTTTTAAATAATGTAATATCTCTATATTATTATCAGGAGTAATTGTATTTCTGTTATGTAAAGATAAGATATTTTTGTCATACGAATCTTTATTTTTAATAAATTGTTTGAATGAGTGAATGAATCAATGACTCGTGACTCTTAGCACAACAAAAAGACAGTCACTTGTTGCCATCTATTGGCATATTGATGTCTATGCCGAAAGAATCACGGAATGAAGTAGTGCATATGTGTAGCAATATTCAAAATGGCAATGCAATATGTAAAATGGCAATGCATTTCAGTATTTCAATTTACATTTTACTTATCATGTGTGCAACATTTGGAGCAAAATGATAATTCAAATTGATATAATATATAATTTATATAAATAATATAAAATAATATAATTTACATTTGCTATTTATTACACTAGTTTTAAAATATAATTTAAACATATTTTAATGCTTATAAATTGCAAAAATAAAATTAAAATGTATTACAGAAATGATTAGATAATTTCTGTGTTCTTGCTCCACTTCTTCTGCCAATAAATGCCTTGCTCTAGTTTTGCTGCCACCTTGATGTAATGATTGACATGGTGGGGGCGAGATTTGATCGGCTAGTATGGCATTTTCAATTCCACATTGAATTTCGTTACATTTACTGCGGGACATTTAATGAAAATGCAATCGCAATTATCTTAACTGTGAGTGTAAATGCAATTAAGAAAAATAACATTTAAATGATCATTTTACAAAAATAAAAATGAACATTGCAAACATATCTAATCATTTCTGTAATACATTTTAATTTTAATTTTATATAAAAATATAACAACTCTTCTGGAAAGGCTTTATAAAAGGTTTAAGGATTCTGTTCATGGGCATTTTGACCATTCTTCTTGAAGTACATTTGTGAGGTCAGGCACTGATGTTGGATGAAAAGGCCTGGCTCGCAGTCTCCGCCCTAATTCATCCCAAAGGTGTTCTATCAGGTTGAGGTCAGGACTCTGTGCAGGCCAGTCAAGTTTCTCTACACCAGTCCTGTCCTGTCCTGCAGAGTTTAGCTCCAACCCATATCAAACTCACCTGCCTGTAGCCTTTATGTAATCCTGAAGACATTGATTAGCTGGTTCAGTTTGATTAGAGTTTAAGCTAAACTCGGCCAGACAGTGGTCCTCCAGTGGAATTGCCCACCCCTGCTCTACACTAAATTTGCTCATCCATGTCTTTATGGACCTTGTTTTGTGCACTCATGTTGGAACAGGTAGGGGCCATCCCCAAACTGTTCCCACAAAGTTGGGAGAATGAAATTGTCCAAAATGTCTTGGTATGCTGAATCATTAAGAGCTCCTTTCATTGGAATTAAGGGGTCAAGCCCAACCCCTGAAAAACAATCCCATGCCATACCCCCCCCCCCCCTCCACCAAACTTTACACTTTGTACAATACAATCAGGACCTACCACTTTGTTGCTGTTGTTCTCAATTGCATCCACTTATGTTATAATACCACTAACAGTTGACTGTAGAATATTTAGTAGTGAAAAAATTCACAAATGGATTTATTGCACAGGTGGCATATCATGGTACTATGCTTGAATTCACTGAGCTCCTGAGAGCGACCCGTTCTTTCATAAACGTTTGTAGAAGCAGTCAGCATGCCTAGGTGCTTGATTTTATACACATGTGGCTATGGAAGTGATTGAACACCCAAAATCAATTATTTGGAGGGGTGTCCCAATACTTTTGGCAATATAGTGTATTAGTGAAACAAATCAAAAGATTGGAGTTAATGGGATGATTAAAACCCCCCACTACTATTCAAGACGGGGACAAAAAGTTCACATATCAGCAAAACATTTCAATTTTATCCAGACAAAACAACAGTACACATTTTCCGCTGTTTTTCAGTCTTCATGGTTTTATTAAAAAGTGCAGTATGTGTATGGGTTCAGGAACATCAAACAGGCATATTTGATTCCAATTAGGGAGAGAATTCACAGTAAATTTGTACGAATGTATGTAAGCTTCTAATAATGTTTTCACTTGTATGACAAAGTTTGAAATAACAATGGCTCACAGTCCTTCACTAAGCACACTCATTATTGCATATTCTCTAATACTATCGAATGTCAACATTTTAAAAGTATATTAAAATATAACATTGGCAAACATATTATTCCATAATCATTAGCACACAATGTCCCCATTCATGCTACATTATAGAATTATCTCCGGCCTGCAAACATCAAAAAGGATTCATATCACTCCTCCAAGTACATTTTCCTTCAGGTAAATATAACAGTGTATTTAAAATACTTTTCTAAAGATCTTTACATGGTGCTCTTCAGTCTGCTATATAAATGTTTTTCAGGATATTTTCAAAAGAATTAGAACTGTATCACACGCTAACTGGTGTGATCCAAATCGTTCTACACAGGCAGCAATCACTTCTTGGAACATTTGCAAGTTTTGCAATGGCATGAAGTCCTTGGAATAGAAAGTGTTCGATTCATTGGAATAAAAACAGATGATTTTCTATTCCTGTGAACACTGGCTAAATGGCTCAGATGAGGCTGGTTTGCTGGCATGCATCATCAAATACTGAGCTGGCAATGCTGGCTAACTGGAAGGCAGTGATGTGTTATGAGTACTATGTTGGAGCTGGAGGGCAAATTCTATTAAGCTGTAAGTTGCGTAGTCAGTCACAGGCATTCATTTTCATCCCTCGAAAATTCACAGCCTTAATAAATGTTCATCAGATCTATGATGTACTGGAAAATAGTGGAAACTACAAACAATAGAGGCAGTTTACTTCTCTCTAGAGTTCTATAGTGGGTCATAATGTGTCATGATATGTGGCACAGGAAAGGTTTGGACACTTACAGCTGTGCGGTAAATTTTTGTGGGTGAAATGCAGTCATTTCAATATGAACCCACACAATCAAGAATTTCGCATGAGTTCTCTGCATTGACCAACAGAAAGCTGTGCTACATGCATTGGCATTGTTTTGCACGCAAAATTTCACTGTGCGCATTAGGTATACTGAATATTAACATTAATTTGGCTCTGATTGTTTCAACAATTGTGTCTAAATTTACCATGGCGTAACATACGGGGGTCCTCAACTCTATTATCAAAATATAATATATTGTAATTTATAATAAGTGTACGGTTGACTCATTACTTGAATCATTACTTGTATATAACTGAATATTAATCTGCAGTCAAAATACCATTTTAGTTTATGTAGATTGAGGATATTGTAGAATCACAATGTTCTTGTCATCTTTTTTATTGCGGCCTGTTTCTAATACTGTTAAGCTAGCACACAGTCATATTTATAGTGTCTCCATGGTTAGTTGTATTCCTTCGTTCTTCTCTGGTTATGGTGTGCCCATCAGCAGGTAGAAGGTAAGAGCAACGATGAGGAGGAGGCAAAAGGGAGAGGAGAATGTCTGATAGGCTGTGGCAGGCATGAAAATGTCCTCGTATTTATAGATGCTAATCATGCGATCTGACACCGGTGGGGAGTCAATGTCATGCCTTGTGATGGATCCTGAGAAGAAGAACAGAGCAAAATCATAAACCGGGCTGAATTTGTAGCCTTAAAGGGGACCTATTATGCTCTTTTTCAAAGTCTTGAATTTGTTTTTGGAGTTTATTAGAATAGGTTTTCATATTTGGATGTTCAAAAACCAAATTTTTCACATATGTTGCAGCACCACTTTTCCAACAATGTGAAAAACGCTCTGGGTGCGTTTCCTAATAGCATCATTAGCCAACTATAGTCACAAGCTCTGTCATTACCAACACAGTTGAACGATTTGCCATTTCCTGGAAAGTTCCAGTAAACACTGACAAACAGTGTTGCAAACTTACATGGTTGGAACTACAGCCTTCGACCTGCCGGTTAGAAGCATCATTTCTATTTAAAGGACAACTCCAGTGAAAAATGAACCTAGGGGTAATTAAGACATGGTTACCGAGTCGATTGTTCTCTGGGATGCGTTTCCATAAAAATAGAATGTAAAGAGTTTTATCTCTAAAAATAGATTAGCTTATAACGCTTGTTGATGGGGCACAGAGGAAGTTCAATTAAATCGCTAGTTAATACCACTAACAATGCTCAAAATAGCCTCACACTAACTGCAAAAGAGTTGCCGACTCTTTTACAACAAAACCCGCCAACTACTAGCCCAAAACAATAGCTTCTCAGGGGGTTCTCCGGAAAAAAATGGCGTTTGGGGAGTAAAATGTGTGTTATTTTGGCAAGGTTGCCTGCTAAAATATTCGCATTCATGGGTCTATATATCACATAATAGTCGCTTCAACCCGCGGACATGGAAAACAACTCGCGTGAAAAAACGCAGACTTGGCAACACTGTGCAGTTGAGTTCTGTTGACATTTGACAGCTAATGTAATGCGCCACTCTCTTTTGCTCTGATTGGTTGTAGGTCTATCCAATTGAGGTCTTTCCTGGTTTGGTTGAAACACGCCCCATAATCACAGCTCAATGGAGCAGTATCAGACTCATATTCTGACTAGAATTGAGTATGACCACATCAGGCTACCAATATTACACACTAAAGAAAATTGTAATCAGGCTGAATGACTTACCTTGTATGGCAGGTCCCCAAGCAAACAGATAGTACCAGCTTAGGTGCAGGTCCACCAGGGTCTCCTCCCGTGGCACGTGAAGAGGTCGTTTGAAGCGGCAGGTGACGCGGTTGTTTTCAAAAACGCCCTCCTCGTCCCGTGCCGGGTTGCGCTTGATCTCTTTGGCCCACTGGCCCACATTATAGAAATGATGGATCCGTACACGTCCATTATCGTCATGAACACAGCCCATGACATCATCACCTCCCTACAACAACAATATGATTGTGTATTTCTTAGCAGGTGAGAAAACATTCACACCATATATTCATTCCCTCCCTTTTTTACCATTTTTTTGTCAGAGGAGAAACCGACAGCAACCCATCCGTCGGTGTCTGCGCTCATCTCGAATTCCACATCTGTGCCAATGCGTCTGAAACTCAGGAAGTATTCACAGGTCTCTGCGTCACAGCCTGGTTTGCCATATCTACAACAACAGAAAGATTATAAATAAATTGTGTCACTCTTAAAATGTGGCCAGCTTATTTATGTACTCACATTCAAGTCATTCTTGATTTATACTGTGAAACACAAAATATGATATTTTGAAAAATATCTGTCTATCTCTCCATAAAATTAAAGTCAGTGGACCCCTGTGTAGTTTTGAATCACACTGACTTTCATTACATGGTCAAAAACTGTTTATTTCTGTGTTTCGCAGAAGAAGGAAAGTCATACAGGTTTGGAACAACGTATGGGTGAGTAAATGATGACATTTGATGAATTTTCATTTTTGTGTGAACTATCCCTTTAAGAATAACCATTAACAAAGACCTACAAAGATTCTACATGTGCATGTATATTTCATGCTGCTGAGAACCAGCACCATTGGCTGAGTGTACTGGTGTGCATAGCAGATTACAGCATGCAATACACCATTTGACACCACAATAGTCTATTGTTCATTGAATAAGTTTAAACTTTGTTCCATTCACTCACCTGATGCATCCTTTGGTTATACCACAGTCGCTAACTTTGATGCGTGCAAATGGGTCCACAGGGGGTGCAGTTGGAAAGGGGTAACCTGCAAGACATCAGACAACCAGTACATTAATGAACAGCCTAGGCCCTTGGTGAGAACAAGATACTTTCAAAAACCTTAACATTTTACTGACCCCAAAGTTTTTAATGTTAGTGTATATTGTATTGTTCTGAACATAACACATAGCATTCTATATTTACACATTTATGCAACTGAACACTGTCCCACCATGTGTGCTGCATACATGAATTCCCTGCTTAAAATTGACAATTGTTTTGATCTCATTTAAAATCTTATTTTAGTTATTAGTTATGTTCAGTTCAGTAAAATAAACATGTATTTTTATAGAGCTATTCACAATACATATCGCTTCAAATCAGCTGTAGATTGAGTATGCTTTTATACTTCTGAACATTGTACCTACAACATCGGCCTAGTCATGAGGCGATAAGAGTATCCATTTCTATTCCATTCTATTGTTGTGCCTTTAAGAATCACTGTCTGGGGATCTGCAGACAGTAGGCCTACCTATACTTCTAAAATAGGCTGGTGGTTGGACTTGGGAAGTCTGCTGATAACTGGATAGTTTCACAAGCTTGTGGGGTGCTGACCAAGGTGCTGATTTTATACTATATACATGGGAAAGATTAGCCTATATCAGTGAATCAAAACGAGTCTCTTAAAAGTATTGCTAATAATTATCACTAACATATATTACAATATAAACTTAATTAAAAGGCCTGTGGCCGAGGGAGGGCATTGACCATTCAGTACGAATTCAGTGCTTCTAAGAATTGCACTCACGTTTACAGGGAAACGACACAAAAACAACATTCATGATTTCAATGAAGGCATCGCTGTTTAATTCCTTCGTACCTTCGTCTGAGAGGTATCTGGACTCGAGGAACTCAGAGGCGAATGTGCTGTAGGAATCCTTATGTGGTTCTTCATGCCCCGGTTCTCCGTGCTCTCCATGGCCGGCCCGCAGTACATTATCATCGGTAGGGCTGGCAGAGACCGCCAGCCACAGTGTCGCATCTAGCAGCACAGAGATCTGCAGCAGCGGATGCAGAAGATACATGGCTGGATGCGTTGGACCTACTGATACGATAATGGTTATTGTACAGGAGAAGAGAATCGGTTCTGATTTACTAGTCGCATTCCAATAGGCTACTGATACTTAGACTGATAAATAAAAATAATAAAATGTAGCTAATTAAATCGCTTTCATGATAAAGCGTTTCGTTTGGTCCGCGGGGGAGGGGGTGCTGAAAGGCGCGAGGGTCGGGTGCCGTTAATGAATAGGGCTAAACCAATCCGCTCAAGGTGAGATTTGTAACCGATAGTGATGTTGTTTGGCAATGACACGGCGCTCAGTGACAATATGAACTGTATACACTATTTAGCAATAGCAGTTTTCAGTTTAATATCACATCATTACACATTTCTGAATCTATGGGACCTTCGTGTGCTGATTTCACACATTATTCCTCCCCTCTCTACGTGTTTTCTTCGCCTTGCACGTCAATCGATAGAGATCGCCAGTATTTCGTTCCAATAGCATCGCACTACGCGTGTAAATAAACTACAGTCTCGGAAAACAATGTTAAACATTCTAATTGGTTAAATGTGATTTGCAAACGCTATTAAACAAATACTAGGCAAAATTAAGGCAAGGCAAGTTTAGGCTATAGCACACAAGTAATACAAAATGGCAATTCAAAGTGCTTTACATAGCTTAGAAATGAATTGAAATAGTGATATCCATAAGAAATAAGAATACCATGTGTAAGAATAAATAAAAACAAAAAATAAAATTAAATAAATAAAATGGTGATAAATAGGCATAGCCTATAGGCCTAGGTCTAATACTGTAAAATATTGTAAAAGCGTTTTTAGTCAAATGTATAATAATCTTAGTCTTCTAATAATAGTCTTAATAATCTTATGATGATTTGCAGATGAGGTAGCCTATATTTAAGTAGGCTATTTCTAGGATAAAAAAAAATGTTTGAGAAGCCCATTTAGATGAATTAATCATCATTTTGTGGCATTTTATACCACCTAGATTTTAGAGGAACAAACATATTTTAAAAGGTATGTCAAAGAAGTTTGCAGCTATAGGCTTTACATTATTAAATGTAATGACATAAATCTACAAGTAGGAACTACAGCCATCTTATCCTCGTTTGTATCAGTTACTCAAACATTATTTGTAGTGGGAAGTGTAACTTTTTATGACACATTAAAGTATTATTATACTTTTTTTAATATATTTATTTTATTTTTTAGTTAATCTCTGATCTCAAGATTTGTGCCTTTGACAATGACAGTGGGGGAGAAATGAACCCTCACACGAATCACTAGATGGCAGTGTTTCATTTCTAAACGGAAAGAAGATGTGGCGAAGACTTCATCACGTTGCAGTAGCTAAACAATTTTGAAAGTATTCACTATAGTGTTGCTTTTAAACTGTCCTTTTAAATTACATTATGTTATGATGTTTTGTTCCTTCTTAAATTAAGCTTCAATTTTGGACTGATTTTTTTGCCTATATGTTTCTATTTTTCAACATTTATTCTCCTACTGTTTTAACAAGATACATTGAGAAGCCCACTGTCTCACTTCACTCAGAATTTTGATGTTTGACATTATAGCCAGTATCTAAATAGTATGGGTTAAGTCTATATAAAAATTACCATGTTACTACCGAGTACAATTGCAACCAGCACAGAAAAACGATAAACAGATATCTCGGATCCAGTAAAAAAAAAAAAAAAAAAAAAAAAAAAATGTGTTGTTGTTAAAAGATTTATATTTTATTTATATGTTATAATTATTTCTGTAGTTGACACCAGTTGACACCAAAATAAAATTACATGAAATTACATGTAGGCTGTTCAATTTTTAGGTTTCAGGATTTTTTTTTAAACAAATATGTTTAAAAAACAAATATTTTTGTTTAAATATGATTATAAACTATGTTATTAAAGATGTAACGGAATGCATTGATATACTATTTTACTTTATGCAGTATGTGGATAAAATGGCCATACATGGATTTTCCCATTCAATGCAATGTATTTATACACTGTATTTAATTTGCATATTAATGTTCTTGTTGCAACATGTAATGAAAAAAGAAGTGTAATAATGGGAGTAATTGGCAACATTTTCATAATAATATCTAATATTTCATAGGAATATTGTCTATTCCTTTGTTGTGTCATCAAAATGCCTGATAAACATAATTTAAATGTTGGCGTCTACAGCAGTGGACATTTATGAAATCGTTGTCCTGTTCTGTATGAGAAAGACATATTTTGATTAAAAACGAGATGCTGATTTATAACAAACAATTAAAAAATGTATCCATTTTCATATTTACATAAAATTTTGTGCGCTAAATATTAATGTCAGCTGTTTTTAAAGACCAAAGAGTTGCCCTGGTAAAACCTCAAAACATTTGGTATCTTTGCAAAGCCCTGAATGTGCTCTTTACAGGACATCCAGACTTAAAACTGACATGCATGATATCAGAGAAATTCAGAAAAATATTATGCGCACTACAGTGGACAAAAGTCTATCCCTGGGTCCCAGGAGGATATATCCCAGCAGCACTGATCCTTCACAAATCATCAATTAAGGGAAAGAAAATGTCTAAATTAGAACAATTTGAGGGAGATCACAAGTTTGTTGCAAAATAGAGTAAAACAGATCAAAGATAAAGCCATTGATATAAAAAAGGAGTGCACATTCAAAAATGTACTCTATATAATAAAAATAAAAAAACAGATTTGATTTATTAAGAATCACGTGGTTAAGGGCATTTCCAGTATATTGGTCCACATTTTCTTATTCATATTGTGCAGTTACTGATGCCGAGTGGCACTACATAACCTGATGTTACAGTTTAAAATTCCATCCTCCGAGGTGTCCACTTAAACCCAGACACTTCTAAATCAATCTCTTCTATTTTCTCCGGATACGGCCAATTACCCGCTGCTTAGCAGGACTATTAAAGTCTACCTAAACCGACATACGCTTTAATAGTCCTATCCCATCAGCACACATATACACACTTGATATAGACGTGCTCTCATACACACACACTGTGTCATATAGTTATAAGATTTCATCCTCCCCCATTGGCCACGCCACCATCCCCCTCCTGCCATCACACAGGCGTGATCACTCTGTGTCTAATAGCCTTACCCAATTACGGCCACAGTGCTAGAGGAGAAAGGATGATGAGATCCCCTAACATGTTAATGAAGAACCTACGGCATACCTGCCTTATCTTAATAACCTAAAACACACACATACGCTCTCACACTCACACACACACAGAGCAATCCGCCAAATGTCAATTGTGTGTCTCCTGGGTATGTGTGTGAGAGTGTGTGATTGACACAGAGACAATGGCCGCAGGTCCCATTCACAAACGCAGAGGGGAAAGAGAAAGACAACTGGAGAGAGGGAGAGGGAGAGGTAGAGAGGGAGAAGTATGTTACATTAGAACCTGCTTGACCATAGAACAAATCAGTACCGCATCGGCAAACAAGAAAGATTGAAGAAAATCGATTCTAGGCACTATTCTATTTTAAATTCCATTTAAGGCACAACGTGCACTTTAACATATACCAACTTATTTTCAGCATGCAGAATCTGATATCAAATGATGTATTTGATTTTCACTTATTAATTAAAAAATAGGTGTTTGTCTACTTTTTCATTATTCAAAGTAAATGTCACTGTCTAAACTAAAATGTCAAGCTACCAAGACTTCTATCATTTATCATCATTGTTTTAGATTATAAAAAAGGGATCTAACAATACCATGTAGATTGTTCCCTTTATTTAAATAGTTTTCAAGCTTAAGATCTGGCCTGTCCTATTGGAGCATGCTACATAACCCCTTGTCCAAACTCTTGTTCTATCAAGACTGGGCTATTGTCATACCCTATTGGCAGGCCTTCCAGCATGTACTGTCAATCCTCTCCAACTGATCCAGAATGCTGCAGCGAGAGTGATCTTTAACAAGCCAAAGAGAGCGCACATCGCTCCCCTCTTCATCAATTTGCACTGGTTGCCAATAGCCGCTCACATCAAATTCAAGGCACTGATGATTGCCATACAGAACAGGACTTATGTGCCCTCCAGATGCTTGAGCTCTGCAAGTGAATGGCTTCTTGTGGTGTCATTCCAAAGAGGCACAAAATCTCTTTCACAGGTCTTTACCTTGGCTTTTCCCTGCTGGTGGAATGACCTGCCTAACTCAACCTGAACTGCTGAGTAGTTAGCCATTTTCAAGAAACGACTAAAGACGTACCCTTTTCATCAACGACCAAAATCATGTACTGTCATCAAGTTAATATAACAAGAATGGCAACAGATCTTTTCTTCAGTATTGCGACGTACATCTGAGTAAAAAATTATGGTTCGATTCATCGGTTATTGATTGGATGGAGGCAGATCTGAATGCGAGCTTGCGGACGATGGTAAGAAATTGCCGGAGTTTAAGGAACTAAAGGATTGGAGAAGTCCACCGTTGTCACCAGAGTGAAGTCTGTTGTTAGCCTAGAAATCTAGACGCACCCTAGCGGCAGCAAATTTAATTTGCCCGCAAGTGTGGTCTAGCAACTCTCAATTCCTATCTGAGCTGTATTCCTCAGAATCTGGACGGGCCAATCACATCGTGTAGGTAGGCTATAGAGTCGGCGGGCGGGGCCATAATGACGACGGCCGAGTTGCGTTTGCGTGCTTCTAGTAACACAGTCTTCTAGTAAACAAAGAAACTGGCGAACTGCGGCGGCCTTACGAATCAGCTCTGCCTGCGCCTCCGGAAGACTTGGAGTTAAGCTTTCCTCTGAGAAAAGAACAAAGCACGGCACTGAAGACATTCTTAAAAAGGGAAGATGTGTTCGGAGTTTAGCCGACCGGATACGGCGAATGTTTAATCAGTCAGTGAGCTCCCCTTCACCGTCGTTGCTCCGGTTGGTGTACCGCTATCCTATCGCGTGCAGAGGGAGTTTGAAAGACAAACGTTTATCCCGCCCCTCGGACTGAGCCCTGTCTATGGTGAGTTTCCAGACCAAACATCTTGATGTGGGTCTGGCTTGTCAGGCTAGTCTGTTGTTTCTCTGAAAGAGAATATTATATTTTGGTTAAAAAAAGTAATTTTGTAATGAAACACGCATAGATGAATACCACAGTAAGATCAATGACATGCATTTAGAAATCAATGACATCATAAAATAAAAATATATATTTTATATGTTAAAGCTGCACTATGTCATTTTTCCATCCGCTAGAGGGCGCCTATTCAAAACAAAGGTGTAGTTTGCAAGTTTGAGTGCAGAATCTTGGGACATGTGGTCTTCTTCACCTCATAGCAGAAATCATGTTCATGGATGTGATTATTAATGTTACTGTAGTATGAAGCAGAGCAGGACCGAGTGTTGTGGAGCTGAGAAAGGCCGCTGGAGCGATTGTTGCGCAAACACACGGCTTGCGAGCAACGGAACTTTTATTATGATGGGACACAGTCACTGGCGCCATTTCCACTTTTCCGGTCATGAGTATGAGGTAATGCAGCTCTGTTTATCATATTAGATATATTGAAGTGTGTTGAAAATGATGTTATGACGTTACTCTTTGCGTTCGCTCAGCGGCTGCTTTGATACTTGTTCACACTGCTAAGAGTAAAGCATTTCTGACAAATAAAACCGGAATCCGAGGGTAACTCAAATATGACAATTGACAGGCGACTTCCTCAGATGTCCCGGCTCCTTGGTTAAAATTGCAATTTTCTAAAAATTTACAAAAAGTTTGGAAACATTTGGGATATTGTTAGAACCCACTGAACAAAATATATAACACTGGCCTAGTGGTTTTTGGATATTTTACTGTAAAAATACTACATAGTCACCTTTAAGAAATATATATATTTGAATAAACAGCAAAAATATAATGTATAAAACAAAATAACCATAATTATTAATGCTGTAGGCTAATGCATGTTTTGGGAGAGGTTTCTGTGTCAAAATGCATTAACTGCAAGAGTTAGGCTACTTGCTGTGCTTGTTGATTTGACTTAAAATATCATATTTCAAATGAAAAGCTGCATTGATATGTGTTCCTAAAAGTTTGCCAGAATACAAATGTTAATTTAATAAGCAAAATTATTCAAATAATTTTGAAGTGAAATATTATTTTTTAAGGTGAATGTAAGGCCTACTCAACATTCATAATAACCAGATTCACATCACACCATGAAATGGTTTTGGTTTTCACCTCAGGTTTTGCTTTTATTCTTATAGGCCTAGGCCCATTAGCCTACCGCCTATTGTACTATATTTTACTATTATTTGAGTGTACGTGCACACACCCCAAAACACGTCATGGTTATTGGCAGAAAGAAAAAGGGCCCTATTATTCCTGAGAGAGCCTGTGTGTGAGGCTTCATCTTAACTTGTCAACAGTCTTTACGTACTGTCAGCAGAGCAAGCACTGGTGACATACCCATCACTCTTTCCCTCGCTTTGAGTCTAGTACACAGAACAGACACGCACACACACAGAGAAGGATCGATAGACGTCTGTTGCCCACTGAAGACGGGACTGGCCTAATCTCCGCGTCCCCGGGAGCACATTATGGGCACGTGCCTGGTGTTAACCCATTAATCTGGTGATGGTCGGATATGTTCATTCTCCCAAGGGAGTGTGTTGTGGTGATAGATTGAGCCTTATGTGTGTGCGAGCACCGCGACGAGTGATCTTCAATTCTTAGTTTGAGCAAATAGAGATCGAGGGCGAGCACTTGTGAGCTTTCTGTTCCTCTTGTTGTCTCTCGGGCTCATTTGGAGTCCGGTCACAGATATCTCCGCTTTGTCTGACTGCCGCTTGATTGCTATTTGATCCTGGAGCGATCGCAGCTTTTCTCTCGCTATACGAGCTGGTCCCGTCAATCTGTTTGCTTTGCGCTATTTGTTTCCGCGGTTGTACAGGTGTACTCAGCTAATCTGATTGGTTTGACAGAGGCTGTTAGAACACAAACACCCGTGTGTTCCAATCAATAGCGTCATTAAACGTGAATTAGCGCTAACTCAATCAAACTACCCAGTTTAGCACCAATCTTGGTCGTTTACCATGGTAACCCGTGGAGGCCATATCGCTAACCGACGTAGGCTTAGTTCACGGCTGGGGCTGTCAATCATTCCGGCTGCCCTCAGAATGGATGACGAGGGAGGATGGGAAAGAAAAAAAAAGAGTCTCCATAGTCTCCTCCAACATATCTAATACGGATTTTTTCGTACACTTTAATGTTTCACTTTTTTAAACCCAGGCTATGTTTGCTGATGTGTTTTTTTGACAAAATGCTTTGTCTGGGTGATTAGTCTGTCTAAAGGTATACACACTCAATCACATCTCAATTCATGTGTCACAATGCATTAGCCTACATGACAAATACATGCCGTGGTGCATACTTCAACTGGTTCCTCTTGGTTTCTTCCTGGTGGAAAATCGTTTTATAAATACATAAAGATGATAACATCTGGTTATTGTGGAGGCCATTTGAGTAGGTATTTGAGTATTAGGCCTATAGTGAACACACTGTCATGTTCAAGAAACCAATTTGAGATTATTTGAGCTTTGTGACACATGGTGCGTGATCCTGCTGGAAGTAGCCATCAGAAGATGGTAGACAAGGGATGGACATGGTCAGCAACAATATTCAGGTAGGCTATGGCTTTTAAGTGAAGTTCCTGAATGTAATTTTGGGAGGAGTGAACCCATCTAACCTTTCAATTAACTGTTAGAGCATATTTGCAGCCACTCACCTTGCTCTGGCATCATCTGTTTTGGCATCCCTTTACCTCCCCAACTCCACCAACATATTTTAGGCATTGCTACTAGACTCATCTTCCAAGTGTTAGTGGTCCCACTGGGGGAAGCCGCTTCCTCAAGCTATCGAAAGCAATTAAGCCAAATACATTTAACCTTAATAGCTTAAAAATTATATGGGTAAACAAACTTGTGAAACAATGCTCAATTGGTACTAAGGGTCCAAAGTGTGCCAATAAAATACCCCCTGCACCATTACACCAGCACTAGCCAGAACCGTTGATACAAGGTAGGATGGATCCATGCTTTCATGTTGTTTTGTCAAATTCTAACTCTCTGTGAATTTTACAGCAGGAATCAATACTCTTCAGACCGTTTTTCCAATCTTCTATTGTCCAACTTTGGAGAGCCCGTGTGAATTGTTTCCTCATTTTCCTGTACAGCGTGTCTTCTGCTGCTATAGCCCATCTGCTTCAAGGTTCAGTGTGCTGTGCGTTCAGACATTCTCTTCAGCAGACTTTGGTTGTAACGAGTGGTTATTTGAGTTACACTGTTAGCAATTGATGTAATTTTACAATAAATTTTACAACAACGTATTGTATTCGTATTTTTGCTGTAAATACAAATGCATGATGGGAAATGTATGGACAGTCCTGTAATATTATTGTAAATGCACTGTAGAAGCGTTATTTTACAGCCACCGCGCATAGCATTGGGGGATCGCGGCTGTTTGAATTTTGAAAATAGGCGCGCGCCACCCGCCAACGGTATCAGAAGCATTCATCTTTGGAAGAAGGAACACATCTCAGGTATGTAACATGAAATATTGTCTTTATCTCATTTATACGTCTATATATTAATAAAGCTGATTTAGTTTGGTATATTTCAGTGACATTAGTAACGTTAGGTCCCAAATGTCAGCTCGCCTCGACTCACTCGCTCCCGGTAGAAACTGACCTGAACTGATCGCGGTGAAGTTAGTTTCAGGTGTCTTCTTACTCTATCCTACTTAAAAATAACTTCACTGCGGTCCTGAACGGTCAACAACGAAGGAATCCTAAACTAACGTAAAGAACAACTGAGCAGCAGCAGCTGTCACACACTGCAGGAGTAACGTTAGCTGCACTGCACACACCGGCTGCTAGATTATTTACTGTTGCCTTTCTATCAGCTCAAACCAGTCTGGCCGTTCTCCACTGACCTCTGGAATCAGCAAGGGATTTTCACACACAACTGCTAAAAATCCCAGTAGATCAGCAGTTTCTGAAATACTCAGACTAGCCTGTCTGGCACCAACAACCATACCATGTGTTTCAAATGTTTTCCCCGTTCTGATGCTCAGTTTGATCTTGCCTACGTGAGTTAAACCATACCCTCAGTCATTCTCAGATAACGTTACTTTTAAGAAACTGAGACCCATCCATTTGGACCACACAAAAACTTCAAATAATGTCAATACCATAACTTTACCTTTTTTTTCTTCTTTTTTTAACCGTTACTGTTTGTCACTGCACATGACCAAAAGTGCATCACCTTTTGCTGTATGGATAGTACGCAGCCAGCATGCACTTAAACTGCATTCTGTGTGTGTCTCCATGTGGATTTGATGAATTAGGTTCTAGACACTACCCCCCCTGCTCTGCCCCGTGGACAGATTCTCCTAATGAGAGACCAGTGCATTTGTGTACTAACATCATTACTGTAATCACAGACACTAATGAGGTTATCATTATCATGATTTCTTTGCTTGCACACACAAACAGTTGCACACGCGTGCATAAATAATCTACTGTCAGAGTGTTTGTTAATGTAATTGATGTAGATATGAAAATAACCTGCAGTTCCTGTTGTAATTGGTACATATAAAATGTGATGAATACATAATACACTACATAATAACTCTTAATTAATAAATGCACACTGTACAAAGCTCCATTGTGGATATGCATCCTGTACAACAAAACATCTTTATATAGATTTCTTGCGGTATCTCTCTCGTTATCTTAGTGAAGAAAAAGAAGTCATGGTTGTAAATTACAAATCTGCTAGTATACAGCACCAATCAAAAGTTTGGAATACTTGCGTAAAAAACAAAAAAAACAATTTTTGAAAGGAGTCACTGTGCACCAAGCATTTGATCTAACATACAATTAAACAGTACTATTGTGAAATAATATTACAATTTAAAATAAGTGTTATCTATTTTAATATCTTTTAAATGTATATTATTTGAGCATTCAATGTCACGATACTTCAGATTTCTATTTGCAGCTCAATTATTAATATGGTTCTTATTATGTTGATCAATGGTGTTTACTATATTTTGTGGAAACTGATGCTTTTAGGATGCTTTGATGAATAGAAAGTTCAACAAACAAATTATTATTATATTATATTAATAATTTAATGATTCGTCATCATTATTATTATTATATTAATCATTTATTATATTATATTAATCATTTAATGCATCCCTGTCTAATAAAATTATAAATTTATTTTTTTTAAATTCACACACACACACACACACACACACACACACACACACACACACACACACACACACACACACACACACACACACACACACACACACACACACACACACACACACACACACACACACACACACACACACACACACACACACAGTGTTTCCATATTTTATGGGGACTTTCCATAGGCGTAATGGTTTTTATACTGTACAAACCATATTTTCTATCCCCCTACACTGCCCCTGCCCCTAAACCTACCCATCACAGGAAACATTCTGCATTTTTACTTTCTCAAAAAAACTCCTTCTGTGTGATTTATAAGATAACCTAAAAATGTCCCCACAAGGACAAGGATTTCGGATATTGCCATCTTTGTGGGGACATTTTGTCCACACACACACACACACACACACACACACACACACACACACACACACACACACACACACACACACACACACACACGTGTCGGTTCACTATCTTTGTGGGGACTCTCCATAGACATACACACACACAGCATAAACATTTTCAACACTGATAATAAGAAATGTTTCTCGAGCATCCCCATATTAGGCATATTAGAATGATTTCTGAAGGATCAAGACTGCAGGAACGGCTATTGGAAAGTCAGCTTTGCCATCACAGGATGGAATAAATTACATTTAAAAAAAAATATTCAAAGAGAAAACACTTAAAATGCAGCCTTGGTGAGCACAAAAGACTTAATTATCCCCGCTTAACAGACTAACAGATTCAGTATTAAAAAATATGGGACAAAAAGTGTGAGGAATGGGATTATGAGAGGAAATGACACATCCAAGTGTCTTTGTCCTGTTAGACCCCTCTCTATTGACCCTCAGTATCAGCAGCTCCTCTGTGGATCATGTACAGATGTTTGCAGTGCCGTGGCGCGCAGTGATTTCCCATGTGTTCTCCCCTTCCAGCACCTTCCTTTCTCGCCTCTCCTCCGTCTGATATAGATTGCTGGCTGGGGTTCAGTTGCTAATTGAATATGTTATGCGTCTGTTCGAATGACAGGAAATGGGGGAATGATGATTAAGAGATGAAATCAATTCAGCTTAACAGCTGCTGTTTGCTGTCAGATTCATTACAGGCATTGAGAAAATAAATTACGATATTTACAATTGTTAGCACATTAGCAGTCCACTTTCATACTAAAATACCGCCGTAGCATATGTATCATTTCCTGAATGTGAAAAGGATGCCTGTAGAACTGCTGAATTCAAATCCTGAATCTCACTAGATGGGGCTATAGGCTTACCTGAATCCATCAATGCTGCTTTCCCAGTATTTACACACACACACACACACACACACACACACACACACACACACACACACACACACACACACACACACACACACACACACACACACACACACACACACACACACACACACACACACACACACACACAGAGTTTACCTTCTGACAGGCCCCTAAGCTGTGATTATCTGCACAGGCAGCACAGGGATCTCTCATAAGCATCCTAACCCCTGCCTGCCAATAATTAGCCCCAGTTAATTACAGCCCTACTGCAGGTTAAGTTAGTGAAAATCACCCAGGAGATACCCTCACACCTTCAGGTACACACACGCGCACACACACACCTCCTGAGACCGGTTTTATGAGCTCAGCGTCCGGAGCTGAGCCCAATCAGCATCAATATTGTAACTGACAGCTGACAACATCGGCCCTCAACACTCGCATAGACACAGCTGGCGTGCGAGCAACAGGGGGGGAGCGAGAAAGGAAAGATTAAGAAATGGCTTCAGGTTGTGATGTACTGGGGGGACTGACTCAATCTGGTTTCCTTTGGCTGTTTGCCTTTTCCTCCCTCAGATTTCTTCCTATCTTCTTTTTCTCTTTCTCACCCTCTTCTTTCCCGCTCTCCCGTTCAGTCAAAGCATTCCCATTCTTCTTAATGGTAGTTGCTAGGCTGGCACAGGGCGACGGGTATTGGGACTCAAGGGTCTTCAGTACTGTAGTCAGGTTGTTTTGAGCTGTGACATTAAAGACAGCAGACAGTGAAAAATATATATACATTTTAGACCAGTGACACTAAAAAAAGTGTTTTTACAAAATAAAACTGGTGGCTGTGGTTGCCAGAATAATACTGTACACATTTTTTTAAACATATTTACAGAACAACCTGTAAGTTTGACTATTTAAAACTGCAATTTATGGGAAAAAAAAGAAAAAGAAAAAACTTTCCAAACCGGTATATCCAACAGCCCCTTTCTGCTGAATTAGCAAGGCCACAATGCTACTAAAATCTGTTTAGTACTTTTAACACTAACACTAGTACTTTTAACACTAAGAACACTAAAACACTTAAACATAATTAAACATTATTGCAATTAAAAACCATCAAAGTGTCACACAGGGAATTGTGGGAATGTCAGTTTATGTTTTACAGTAAGTTTTAAGTTGATACTACAAGGTACACAAAATGTACGGTTAGATCTATTACAGTTTTTTTCTCCAAATGAACTTACTATTAACCAATTAACAGGTTTTTACTGTCTCCTTTTTACAGTCTTTTACAGTTAAAGTTACAATATTTTTTTAATGAGCCATTTTGTTAGTGTTTTTATTTATTATTTATTTATTATTATTATTATTTATATTTATTTATTTATAATTCAAGATTTTGAAATTATTTTTCTTTCAGTTTTAGTTATGTGCTTTTTTTTTTGTGTTCTTACTATTTCAGTTTTAGCTTTAGTAATTTTAGTTCAGTCTTTAAACTTCCCAAGGCATTTTTATTTTTTGGCCTAAATCATGGAGTAGTTATGATTTATAGCAGGACCAACGTTATACTTAATATGGTCACATTTCACATTGGTTGATGATGCAGAGGACAACAAAAAGTGGGTGTGTGTGTGTGGGGGGGGGAGGAGGAATAAACAAATCTTTGTTTTATAATCAAAGCTTAGAGTAATCAAATCTTTAATATAAAAATAATTAAATTAAAAATTTGATTAAAATCTTTATTCAGAACTGTGTGCTTGATCAGTCTCTCAGAAATCAGTCAGAATAGGTGTTTTCTTCATGGGCTTGACAGCATCATTTTATCAAGCACACGTGATCACAGTCACAGTCACACTCACAATAGCTATAAACTCTCTGCTACCTCAGTGAGTCATTATAATCATATATCCCCTTTATCCTTCTCATGGGAATCTGAACGATAGCTGGCCATCCGCAACAACACAATTAACCATTAGAGAACAGTAATGAGCCAATTAGCAATTACACAGTTTAAGAGCCATCAGTGTGTACTTAATTCACACCTCTGGAACTTGTTAAAGTTGTGTATTTCATTCAGCTAGCCCATAGTCCCTCTATCCCATTCTCCACACCGTCACACTGACAGCTCTGTTTTGGCATTTCTTTTGCTTTTAACCATATTCACACCCCTATCAAATCTCAAAAAGGGTAAATTGTTGGGTGTGATTTGCAAGATCACTTCATCTCTTTGCCCGTATTAATCAAGTGTTATGCCAGTTCGCTTCTTGAATAGTCCCCAATGTCCTTATTATCCTGAATTAACCTTCTGTTCTGATGAAACGCTTCTATACACATTCACTAAAAACATGCCATTATTATCATCACCTAAAAACGGGGAAGGCTAGTTGCCCTTTAGCAAAAATTAGAGAACAAAAGCAAACATTCACATGTAGCTTTTGCCCTGTTATCTGGTTAAAAAACAACAACACAAAAAAACATCTCAGGTCTAACGTCTAGAACAATAGCTGTATGCGATACATCAAATTTCTTGTTTATTTTTCCATTTACTTGCCATTTTGTTCTTGTTTTAAGCCTTATTTTGCCAGTGCATGGGTCTGGGAAAATGAAAATTGGCTTTCAAAATATAGCCCAAATCGAAATAATCTGATTTTTAACCCTAAAACAGGCAATGTGAACCACGAGTTATATACTCTTTAGGCCGCATTTACACATAACCAGGTATTTAGAGAAACAAATCTCCATTTTCAAAAATAACATTGTGCACATTTTTTCAAAAAAGTTGCCGTTTACATCAACCCGCATAAATACACTGTCGAGCGCCTAAGGGCGGCAGTGTAGGGAGAAGGATAAAGCCATGCAAGCCAATCAGAATCCTCAAAATCGACAACAACGAAAAGCTCGAGCGACTTCCTGTTCCTTTCAAAACAACAGACGTGGCACGAGGTTCTTTTGTGTGGACAGACAGCGAACAGGCCAAAAGTGTTTGCACAAAAGTAAAAATTGGTTCCACCTTAACAGCATCCACGATCAAACTAACTCTAAGGGCGCTCACATGACATGGCGCATAATGTGACGTTTGAGAACCTTAAACCCAGTTTCTCCCAGTTGACACGGCAACACATAACCGCCGTTTTCAGAAATCTCCACTTTGGCCAGAGCTTTTTTTTAGAAATAATAGTTTTCTGGGATAAAAACAGCGTTTTTGTGTAAATGACAGGCCAAAAAGCAGGGAAATATCTGTGTTTTGCGATCGTGTAAACGGGGCCATAGTGTCTTGTTTGGGGCATAAGAAAGATGTTTTCATCAAATCTTTTCATCCTTTTATCATAGCCTGGTGTGCTGGTCACATGATTTGTTTCAAGTTTTCTGTAATCAATTAGTCAGCCTGACCTAAACCCAGCATGGGCACCATGGGTGCAGGACGTTCAGATTTTGTGATAAGTAAATATATATTAATCTGAAAACAAACACGGAAGAGAAGACAATGCTGAATAAAGTCGTAGTTTTTGTTATTTTTGGACCAAAATGTATTTTTGATCCTTCAAGAGATTCTAATTAACCAACTGATGTCACATATGGACTACTTTGATGATGTTTTTATTCCCTTTCTGGACATGGACACACATTCACTGGAGGAAAAGATAGCTCTCTGTCTAAATATAAAATATCTTAAAGGGGGGGTGAAACACTCAGTTTCAGTCAATCTCATGTCAATCTTGAGTACCTATAGAGTAGTATTGCATCCTTCATATCTCCGAAAATCTTTAGTTTTATTATATTTATAAAAGAAATATAGGCTGTACCGAGTCTTTCCGGAAAAAAACGAGCGGCTGGAGGCGTATCGTGTGGGCGGAGCTAAAGAATGACGATCGCGAACAAAGTGGCGACGTCCTCAAGCGTGGAGAAACCCATGGCTATCGATCAGATTCAGCTAATACAGATATGATCCAGAATCAGATCCGGAGGCTGAAATAAATTGAACAGGAGAAACAGCAACAGCAAGACGTCCATCTCTGTGGTATGTACTGTATTTAGTGGCCTGTCAACATTTGTGTGTCTTTACTGGCAGTTTATTAGGACATGATTCGGTTTATGGACTATTGTACGCGTCATAAGTGAGCACGGACGACTGGAGCTGCAGCTGAGAGTGTTTATGGGTTTACATTTCCTCTCTCGCTCTAGTCACGTGCGCGCACCCTTCCGGGAGAAGAGCCCGTACGGCCCATAAAACTGTGTTCCGAAGATGAACAGAGGTCTTGCGGGTGTCAAACGACATTATGGTAGGTCATTCTTGAAAGAATTTTCATTTCTAGGTGAATTAACCATTTAAAAAAGGATCATCCACAGTGAATAGTGTTAAGGGGGTCGCACACCGGACGCGGAGCTCGGCGGCGCGCCACGTCTTTAAAATTCGAACACATTGTTTTCAATGAGTGTACGCACACCGGTGGCGGCATTCGGCGCCTGTCCGCGGCGACTCAGGAAGTTGTTCTAAATCCTGCCGCGCCACAGAGCGCCATTTCAAGGCTTTATATTAAAAGTATATTATCGTTAAGGTATACTGATTTCAACCTTTGCTACAAGACACATTTGTTTTACATTCTGAGTTCAACAGCTTGAATAAAGTCTAAACATATTTTGGGGAAATGTATAATAAACTTAGCCTTTTAAAATGTGCGCGTCCGGTGTGCGATACCTGAGACGCTGCGTGGCGCGCCGCCGAGCGCCGCCGAGCTCCGCGTCCGGTGTGCGACCCCCTTTAAGGTAAACTGGGCTCCCTGTACTGGTCACTGCACTATTGCGAATTGCAGGGTGACGAGTGAGGGGTAGGTTGTGGGTGGGAGGGCCAGTAGAAATCTCGTTCCAGGACCGGGGCCCTTAGGGAAGACCCTTAAAGGCCGTCCATGCCTACACAGTCCCTCTTCTCAATCTATGAATTTTGAATTACTTTTTTTTTGCGCAAATGTTAATATTCACATGTAAAACTGATATTATAACTGCCTGTTTACTACAGCTTCGCATTTTAAACTAGATATTTTCTTGCTGAGTTTCACACACTCATTTTATGAGGTGTCCAGTCCAACCCTACTCCTGCAGGGCTTCCTTTCTGCAGAGTTGCAAGAAAAAGAAAAAAATCTCTGCAAGTAGTTAGAAATGCAAAGATGCAGTCAACAAAAAAAATATCAGTTTTACATGTAAATATTAACATTTGCAAAAACGTGTTACTCAAAACACATAAAAATATATTGAGAAGGGGGACACTGAGTGACCTGGGAGTTACAACTCAGAAAATCAAAACTACATCAATTATTTAAAAAAATAAAAATTAATTTGGATATGTTTTACCACATGAAATACGAAATTATTTGTTGCTGATCATTTTCCAGTCATGCCTGTTTAATGGTTAAGAATGTTTAAATTAGTCTATATTTTACTTGAAAGCCATGACATCCACATATCCATCCAAATTACAGATTAGGTTTTTTTATGGCTGTAAAAAAGTTCTCTCTCTCTGAGTTTTATTCAGCTTCTAAAACAGATGCCTGATTACTAATAAACGTCAGTGGTCCACAATGTCATTATCTCAACAACTGAGTTTCTCTCTCCCGACCCAACAGCTCCACTCACCCCGTTGACTCTTAATTAAATCCTTGGCACGCATATTCCTTTACCTCTTCACACACACACTCGCACAATGAAGTGTTGTTTTACTCGCGAGCTGATATCTTTTAAGGGTGGGTGCTTTTATTGAGGGGCCTCGCTGTGGGTTTATCAGAGCGGTCTGTGAATAAATGGCTAACCCTCGTGCCCTCTCTCTTGGCCGTCTCTGTAATTCCTGCGCTTCCATTAGCTGCTGTATTGATAACGGTCATTAGCATATTTATGGTGATGGCGGGAACGTTATTGTTTGTGTTGGTTATTAATCTTCCCTCTGAGCAACTGCTCTGACAGCTCAATCTATTCTGCCATCGCGACACACACCCGCTCACACGCGCAACGCTTTCAAGTTGAACGGCGCTTTTGTTTGAGGGTAAATAGGCGGTGTCGGGGGGCGCGCGGCAAGCAGGACGGGATGGGTGATTGACGCGACCCCTCGTCAGGTGAGCACTGATCTCCAGCTGGGCCGAGGGCTCGCTGGCATCACTGTCACACTGCCAACCGCTGCCAGCCTCGCGCGATCAGGCCTGCTGATTACAACAGGATCGAACTGCTTAAATTAAAATACATTTACTGTAAACACACACCTGCAATACAGCAAAACACTTTCTAGAGTGGAGTCCATGGGTATCAAGTGTGTGTGTGTGTGTTGGACAAAACCTGGTTTGCTAAGTGTGTGTGTGTGTGGTTGACTGAGGGGAGTTGTTTTTTGTGCCCAGGGAGGGTAGATGGGGGTAGCTTAGGGGGTCCCAGGTGACTGGTAAATATGCGTGGTGTCACTCCCTATGTTTGAGTGACAGCTCGCTGATTAAGGGCCAACTGAGGGCTGGAAAGCAGCCAGGATCACTGAGGGCAATGAGCATCTCTCTCTCTCTCTCACACACACACACACACACACACACACACACACACACACACACACACACACACACACACACACACACACACACACACACACACACACACACACACACACACACACACACACACACACACACACACACACACACACGGCACTTAGATCAGAGCAAACCACCTCAACAGAGAAGCAAAACCTGAAGGGGTTGGTCTTGTGTTCTTGTGTGGGTCAACTTTCACTCAGTTAAAATGACATCCAAAGCTTCAATGGTACGCAAAGCCACCTGAATAAAAATGGTCCCTTATGTATTTGATGTAACAGTCATACACTATAACACTAAATCCCATTTCCTAACCTTCCTGCATGGGGCCATTGTCAATTGTAAATTTGACACGTAATGTTTCTTTATCTTTGGCTATAAATAACTGGTTTTATTGAGGCTATCATTTTGCTCATAACCTGTCACGGAGAGATGTTATTGATTGCTATATTTTTAATAAAAAGGAGCACGATTTTTATGTTTTATACCACAAATGTAAATCAAAGCCCACCCCTCACAGTGCACCAATAATCCCCACCAGATATATGCTAATGTGCTGGAATATTTTATTGAAGCTGTAAAATTTGAAATCATAATTTGCAAACGTTTCATATAAGAAAACACTAAAAGACAGGCTATGAATACAAATGGTTGTAAACTAATATGTCATACAAAACAGTCAAGAGATATTCCTGTCTGCGTGTATCCATCAGGGGGAAGATGTTATTCCTATTCCCTTTTTACACTGTGCTCTATGCCGCGTCTTTGGGAACAAATGCTGTTATTATGAGACTTACTACTGATCAGCAAATGCTCAACTGGCAATCAGTGCTGCGTGTGTTTTACGCAGATTTCTCTTAGTCCGAAAGCCAACATTTATCACAGTTATAAATGAATGAGAGTTCCATCTTTTTTGACACCATTGCAGAGCTAGTTTGGAGAAAATGTATTGCTTATATTTTAATTAATGTGCGATTGCAGCAAACAATATGTCTCGTTTATTGTGTTCTCGAGTGCAGGCTTGATGAAAACGGTTAATTACAGGTCATGTCTGTCACATCTGCACAGCAAAAACTAAAACTTCCCTCGTTCTCCTATTCAGTGATCGCATCCAAATATCTTAAGCCCTAACACAGGCAGAGCTAGCGAGAGGTTTGAAGGTTGTGCATTCTGACCTTGTTATTGTGCCCACTTGATTTACATGTTCGCTGGCCCCGTAACCCCTCTTTTTATGTATGATTAAAACCCAATCAGTGCAAGGCTAAAAATAAGGTCCTCATCTTTAACGCATTGAGTGTTAATGAGGAAATGCAACAAAAACTGCTCCCAAACTGCCAACAAAACGGATGTGACGCTAGCGAGGCAATACATCTGACCGTCTGCGATGCAGAATTAAAGCCTATTTAAAAATACCCCCTCCACCCCTCACCCTTTATTAATTTAGCAAGCAAGCTCAAGTGCGCTCACCTCTGAGGTTATCGCAGATACTCCGTTTCCTACGAGCGGATGGGTCGTTTAAAGCAGTTCTTCTCAATCAGGGGCCTAGGGCCTACTAAGCAGCAAACTTCAAAGGGGCGTCAAGATGACTCAAATTATTTGAAGTAAGACAAAACAAACTTTAAAATAAGTGAAAACTAGAAAATAGCTACAAGCAGCAATTATCAGAAAGGAACAATGTGACATGCACGCATGGCTGGGAGCTTCAGAAAAACATCAACAATAAGCAATTAAAGAAGGTTTTCGATTCTTTTAGTCAAAATGGCTGAAAAAACACAAATACAATCACTGTACATTCTTAGAAGAAAAGGTTCTATCGGCGCTACGTATTTGGAACCTCTAAAAAATAGAACCCTTTTTAAAGGTGTACTTCAGCGCTGGGAAGATGAATCTGTATTTAAACTGGGTCATTAATGTAGTAGAAATGTGACATTATTTTTGAATCTGGTGCTTTCTAGACTGAGAAAAGAAAGAAAATGTTTTGTCTCATGGGGATGAAAGACTACAATTCCCAGAAAGCTTTGTTGCCCTGTGAGACCACTCCCAAAGCCACCACTACTGAATCACTAATCACTTTCTCACCACCGTGTTCATCTTCATTAAAATCAGTCCAGTTAGAGAACAGACACTACAATTAAAAACTGAACGCGTCTGTTCAATATATTGTGAATTAGCAGCTGAGTGAGTGTCACAAACGCAGCAGGAGTAAGATTGCAGTCATCGTGAATGAGCTGAGGTAAGAGCTCTCATGATGAGAGCTGAGGCAGTAGTTATTATCAGCACATGTTCAGTCTGGCGCTTTTTCAGTTCATGCCTTTGGAAGCTTAACTTTTAATAGGAATTAATTTGAGAAGTTAAAACACTCACTTTGCTCCGCTGGCCGCACCGTTTACATGAATGCCTGCAGCTGCAAGCTGGTGCAATCCCACTCCCCATGTGCGATTGAAAACATGTGGAAATGGCTCCCTCTGCTGGCTGTAGTTTTTAGCCTCTGGCCAAATTTTTTAAAGATGATGCAAATTGACAGGGGTGGGGAGCACGATATTTCGAATATACTCCAGGGTTTCTACTGATACAAAGCCATATGCTAATCGCTGAAATAACCCTTTAAGTGCCAAAACTCCCTCTGCACAGTGTGCACGCAATTGGATATCGCTACAACCAACCAGTGAAGGTGAAGCAGAGCCAGTATAAAGATTTTTTCTCTCAAAGAACTTTTCACGTCAAGAACTTTTGCCGTATCCGGTCGGCAAAACTCAGAACACATCTTCCCTTCTTAAGAATGACTTCAGTGCCTTTCTTTGTTCTTTTATCAGAGAAAAGCTTAACTTCAAGTCTTCCAGAGTCGGGGTAGTAGGAGTCAAAGCTGATTCGAAAGATAGCCGTTCGCCGGTTTTAGCCCGGTTAAGCCCGGCCCACCGACTCTATACACAATGTGATTGGCCCGACCAGAGTTTGGCTTTTACAGCTCAGAAGTGTATTGAGAGTTGCTAGACGACACTTGCGGCAGATTAGATTTGCTGCCGCTAGGGTGCGTCTAGATTTCTGGGCTAGTCTCGACACTGTTTGAGTGTCTTCATGGCATGGTCCTAACCACACAGAATTTCGTAATGATACGCTTAATCTATTTTTAAATATAGCATTTTTCATATCTTCTGACCAGTAGGTGACGCTGTACTGCATAAAGCCTCAAATCATGCTTGTGATGACGTACCAAGTTTGGTCTGAATACTCTATAGCCTTGTGTCCAATTTGGCATGTTCTTCGCTGAATTCAATCGCACGTAATTTAAGAAAGATTGGGTTTGATCAAAAAGCTTTCGATAACCTTTTGCCAGCATGGTCTATAGATTATCTGATTTGAGATAAATCGTCTAGGAGATGTTCGAAAAAGTCTTTTTTTCTTGGGGGCGGGGGGGGGGGGGGGGGGGGGGGGGAATTACGATTTTTTTTTTTTTACATAAATGTAAGCGAAACTTCCAATGGGGTCCAAATCACGTATTTCATTGTATGCACAAAAACATTTTAAATATTCTTCAAAATATGTGTTTAGCAGAAGAAAGGAAGTCATGCAAGTTTAGAACAACATGAGGGTGATTAAATAATGCCTTTCATTTTATATGAACTATCCCAAAACAGGGGTTTTGGAAAATCTGAAAATAAAATGGTCAGACTCAGATTTCGACTCAGCTTTATTGTCCCATTTAGGAAAAATATGATTGCAGCAAGAGCACTAACCACCACATCCATGCACATATCAAATATACTATTTCACCAATAAAATTACAAATTATAAACAATAACATTGCCCCCCACACACACATTAAAATATCATACTCTATTCTTAATAAGTACACTCTCCTCCAGGCCTGAACAGTTTAGCTTAGTGGCCAGTCATAAATTAACCTTTAGTTGTTTTCGTCCTGCTTACAGGCACTCTATAACTATGAAAAATGTCGGAAGGTTCAGTCAGATCAACACCAATGATCTTGCCTACTACCTTCATAAGGCTACTTAACCTGTTTTTGTTAGTCAAACTTAAAGTACCATTATGCCAGAATACAATAAATTGTTTGTAAAACAGTATCATCATAAGCTCTCGTTAGAACCCTTCACAAACATCCAAAACATGTGGTTGGCAGCTCAACTTATTCTCAATAACCACCCCCAAGTAATTGTGAATGTCAACAATTGCAATATCTACCAATAAATGGGGCCGTATTGTATTAAAAGCAGAAGAAAAACCAATAAATAGCAGTCTAGCATGGGTCTTTGGCTTCTCCAAGAATCGGAACAAACAATTAAACATAATATGGTTAGCATTCTCAACACCCCTGCCCTGATCAAATGCAAACTGCAAAGGGTCAAGACTATCTTTGAACTGCTGTAAATGTTCACCCTTAACTACTTAGTATTGAAATAACAGCTATCGGCCTAAAATCATTGAGGTTCCTTGAAGCCCCAGGAACTAGAATATCTCACACAATGTACACAACACCCTTCCTCCAAAATGATCTGGACCGGGACGTTTATGAGTGTAAACACACTGGATGACATTAAAGGCTCAGACTGCTTGTATTTTTTTGTTTTTAAACTATATCTGATATAAAATCATAATCATCAAAATTTAAATGTTTTCAACCCATCAGCAAACTTCTTTGCTAAACTAAACCCATTCAGTGTAATATATCTTGCCCTACCTTTCCTTCCTACCTTGCAAGGTCGATCTAAAATTATTACCACTTAATTGTTTATTTTATCCATATTTTAGTCCTTATTCAATTGAACTCTCACGGCCTTTTGAATTCCCTAACTGCATTCAGATCACCCCATTTAAATGCTGCCTTCAATTTTCTAAAGGTCTTTTGTTTGGTTTGAGATCCATTGTTTATTTTTATTTTGAAAATCTATAACGGTTTTGTTACGAATAATCATATCTGTACAGAAGGACACATAATCACACACCACTTCTGTGACTTCCCCAATATTTTCTGATTCAGCTTGGAAACAGCCCTGTGAGGCCAATGAGCTGACAAAGACCAGGTACAAAACGGTTGGTCAAATTACATTAAAATAGAAATGTTAACGCAACAGTAATCTATTTTAATTTAGAGTAAACAGGCTACTGTTCTGTCTGGTCAGTCTGTATCCAATGTATACAAATATAAAAGCTTCAATAGACCAAGTCAAACATGACACAGCATCTCATTTAATCCGGGCTTTGGTCTTGCATCAATAGCATGAGGTCATGATACACAGTCAGTAACAACCTCAAACCCAATACAGCATATGACCTTCAATGTCCTAGGAAAACTTTTTCTTTTTCTACTCAAACAAACTTGTTATGAGCATCTTTAGTTAGAGACTTTAATAACTCTTAACATGCTCTATTGTTATCACTAAACAAAAGCACGGGCGAACAGAGCAGGACACAGAATCTTGTCTATCGATTTCTGCCCGAGAAACTCTCTAATGGTCCTTTGGCATTAAAAAAAAAAAAAAAAAAACAGACACACATATATGGTCTCTTTAGGCCTCGCAATGACCCGCTTGATCAATGTGGCCGCCGCACAATAATTCATTACCCTCTTGGTCAGACGAGTGCTCCACATTCTTCAAGGCTTGTATTGAACTCTTAAGCCATGATAACTCCTGCTGCTCTTTTCTTTCATTAGAGACGACATACTTTCATTAGTCCCTCCACAGCAACCGGACTGGCAGAATGAATCCGTGTGCTGGTCCAAAGCGGACTGGCCTTTATGATGTCATAATTGGTTATTGGGTAAGGCTGATGATATGACTGTAGAGCTGCTCAGTGAAGGCCTGCAGTGAGAAGCGCTGCTGTACCCGCTCTCTGCCAGCCTGCCCCATGCGCTGCTTGAGTTTAGAGTCTGTAACAAACTTCTGCATTGCTTCGGAAAAGCACTCAGGGGTGGGTTCGCAGAGGAAGCCCGTTTCCTCATGGGCCACAGACTCAAGCGGTCCACCCGAGTTAACTGCAATAACGGGGCAACGCGAGTACATTGCTTCAATGGGTACAATGCCAAAATGTTCATTGCTGGGAGTGTACAGTACACAAGTGCTGCTATGCAGCAAAGACAGTTTCTGTTTGTCTGAAAAAGAGCGCAGAAAGGTGACGTGGTCCTCCAGGCCAAGCGAGGCCACCAGTGAGCGCAGCTCTTCGTAGTGCTCTACATTCTCAACAACGCGTTCATCGTAACCCCCGGCCATTACGAGGTGCACGCGCTCCCATTCCCCTGAAGACAGACGCTCCTTCAGGGCTGCTAACGCTTGCAGCGCCAGTGGCAGGTTCTTTTTGCGTTCATAGCGGTTGATCGACAGAAAGAGGAAGCTCCGCCCTTCAGGGAGCAGCCCGCTGAGGTCCTCCACTTCATCATTGAAAGCTGCCGAGTTTAAAGAGGGATAAAGGACGTCGGTGTGGAGCTCAGCTAGTTTGGGGAACGTCTGTTTGAAGACTCTTGCAGTGAACTGGCTGTTAACCAAAATTCGATCTGCCATGCCTGTGGTCAGTTCCTCAAACCAGTCGATGGGGCCACGATATAGGCGCTTTAAAGCAGAGCGGCGCTGAGTTAGAAGTTGGTCAGGGAAATGACAGTAGAACAGGACTTTCTTCCTGTGACGTGCCAAACGCAAAAAGGGAATGCATGCTGAAACCTGAAAATAGGAGATGAAATTAAACCTGATGGCTTTGCTGAGAACCAAAGATGTTATACAAAGTGGTGCAGTCCTATTATTTATGAGTGAGAAAGTGTAGTGCTCAATATAGCGAAATAAATCCTGCTTAAATAAAAAAAAAACTAAAAAATCTGCAATTGGTAAAGTCATCATGTCATTGCAACTGACATAAGAGACTCACACTTAGGACTGCATATGCACATTGGCTTAAGCTTTTTTTAAACGCTATTTGAGGATAAGAAACAACATATAAGAGACAGCTCATGTTAGATTTTGTTGCCGATTTAAAATGTGTTATTTCAATGAGAGATCGTCAAGCAGTTTTTGAGATTTCAGGATTCCTCAGGATGATGACTTGAATGAAGACTAATTATTTACCTCCTGGTTCAAATATTCATATATGGTTTTTATAGCATATTTTATATTAATTTATGATTTTTTTATGCAATGTTCCATTCTCAAACAACTTATGTACAAGCTAAATATTTTTATTTAACTATAACATTACATTTTACAATAAAGAATAATAAAAGTTGTAATTTTACTCCTGGTTCTTTTCTTATTTTGAGTCAGACTTGACCAATTCACTTGTTAAAAATTATCTAGAGACTCAATCTGACATGGGGTGCGTTTCCCGTACAACGACGTAACCCGCTGCTTAATTATCTAGTACAATGCATCGTTGAAAAAAAAAAAATCAACTAGCTAGTCACAACTCCCGAAACCATTTTGTCACAAATTTGTCGTACAAGTAAGAGTAATAACTTCTTTTAATGAATTTGTTTGAGATGGCATGGACATAGAAGTAATTCTAATGTTTCCCAGTTATTTTGCTTCATTCAATCACAGGCTCACGCACTAGAGCACAAACATACTCTTCAAAACGGTGTTTAAAATCTTGACAAACTTAAAAGGCATAAATTACATTTGTATGTATTTGAAATTAATGTCAGCTTGCTTATTTTGTTTAAGATAAGGATTTATTAAGTCCATGTCATGCAAACAAAAAAAAACTGCTTCTAACCACAGGTTGAGAGCTGTCGTTCCAACCACTCAAATTTGCAATGCTGTTTGCGAATGTTCGTTGGAACGGTGGTTTCGGGAAACACCCGAGTCGTTGAACTATGCTGATAATGATGGAGCTTGAGACCATAGTTGTCTAACGATGATTTTGGGAAACGCACCCCTGATCATTGAATCAATGAGTTGTTGAATAGAGAATAGCTGCAGATTAGTCAGATTCTGTGCGATTGATATCTAGATCTCTTCAGTTTGAAACAACAATTAACGATGTTTTTATGAAATATAGTGAAGTAAAAAGTCACATATTATGCATGCATGGAAATGTAATAAAGTAATGAAAATAAAAGATACTTGAAAAATAAGTACAGCAAGTACAAATACTCTGGTATTTGTAGTAGATCTATACAATAAAAAATTATGAAAAATGTATTATCTTTGCAACTAACTGAAATAAACAGGGTTAAGTTGAAGTACTAAAACTTAAATAAAAATAAATTGAAGCTAAATAAAAATATTAATAACTAAAACAAACAAAAACATAAAAAGAAAGGGTATTTCCAAATGTATACTATACAAAGACAATACAAAAATAACACTGATAATTAGTAGTTATTTTTAGTAGTATTAGTAGTTACCTGATCACAGAAAATAACATCGAACTCCTCCCCACTAAAGAGCACAAGATAAAGAGTCAGGTAGATCATGCGCAGGTATGCACAGAGAGCATGGAAATAGCCAAACATGCTGGTGGGCAGCCAGTCGCCCACACACACCACAGGCAGGTCAGGTGAGAGAGTCTCAGAGAAGCAGTGCTGTGGGTCATAGTGTGCCGTCCAAATCTGAACGTTGCAGCCACGAGATCGCAGAGCTACAGCTGCATCCACCACCAGACGCTCCGCTCCACCTATACCCAGATCAGGGTGCAGGAACACCACCCGAGCCATCCTGTCCTGGCCAGAACCTGTTCAGTCAAAAGGAGGTCAAATGAGTTACACCTCATTTTTCAGCTCAACACAAAGCAACTAGATTTTCCATTTACTGCTTTCCAGAAAACCTAGTTATTATTACAAATATTTGCTAAGCTATGTAAATATTTCATAGAATTCTATTTTATACAGCTATTTATAAATACTGTCTATAACCCAATTGTCACTCAGATGATTAATCGAATCACATCTTAATCTTGATTACATCAAGTATATCATGTCTCTGTGTTGCTGCAACAAGGCAGAGGCTCGTTCACGTGTCTATGACACTGACTCAATGGAACTCATGTCATAAACTCTACTTCTGTTATTATTACAGTCCTACATCATTAAATGTCTTCAGATATCAATAAACAAGCGCGACACGCCAAATCAGAATTGGGAAGACACTAAATATTTATGTTTATACAATGTCATACATAGTAGACTCAGTAAATACTCTACATACTAAGTAGTAATAACATTGCACTGAGCACATACAATATAATATTTTCTTTACACAAACTTATATCGTGCTTACAGTATGTTAACAAAACACCCAGACGAAAAAAACGCTTACCTTTACCCACGGCTGTCTGTATGATTTATCAAATATGGCTCAAAGTTCGCGATTTAGTTAAACTAGCTTCCTGTTTGAGCCAAAATGTCTGCCCTGCTTTGTACACATCATCAATTACACGTGACACGCAACGCACTCTGTCCTCCCGCCTTTGAGTTTTCACTAAATAAATCTTGATTGTATGCTACAATTGATGCTTTTATTTGCCTTCGTTATGGTGTATTTTAACGTTTTATATCAAATTACTTTTAAAAAAGCATCCAAATTGCGTTTAAAGTAACACGCAGGATCAAAGTTCCGGTCAGGCGCTCTACTGGCTCCTATGAGGGTCCTTTCCATGGCTGTCGTGGCCTTTTCAGCGAAACGTCATCAATAGTCTTTCTCGTGTAGTTGTCTGGATCGGCTGGAGTTCAGTTATTGAGGCAGTCACCTCGATTCATTTTTTACCCGCAGTCTCCTGAAACATACACTATTAAATAAAATGGTAAGTGTCTTAATGCAGTTTTTCCGTAGCTGTGTAGCTTTATAAATAATGTTTTGCCCGCATTACAGTTATATCTGGATTGCTAGCTGTCTAGCCTGTCATGCTCTGTGATAACGTAGCGTTACCGTTATTAGACTAGTCAAGTTAGTTCAGTCATTTAACAGCTTAGTAGCTTATAACGTGAGTTTCAATGACTAGCAGTGGGGGGTTTGAATAGTATTTAGTCTCGTGCCAGAAGATTCATATGCAGTTTGTTTGGGTTGGTTCACTAGCTGCAATCACCGCATTTGTTTGGTAGACGTGGCTCTCTTGGACCCCCACACCATCTCTTCAGTCTAAATCTGGCCCACTCTTTTAGTGTGAATGCTAACTTGTGCTATTAAGTCTATTTAGCATTAACTCACTAGTATCTAGAATTGATCATCTAGTGATATATGATCAATATATATGATCTATATATTTTAATACGAATTTATTGTGCTCGTATATGAGTTACATAGTGTATATCTTGATAGAATATATCAGCCATTTAAGGTAACGTTATTTGCTATAGCATTATTAACGTATTGTTCTTATAGGCGTGTAATGCCTTACAGATGGAAATGAAAGGTTCTGTTGATGCCAAAGGGCATAATACAGGTCCTTCTCAACAAATTAGCATATTGTGATAAAGTTCATTATTTTCCATAATGTAATGATACAAATTAAACTTTCATGTATTTTAGTCATTGCACCAACTGAAATATTTCAGGTCTTTTATTGTTTTAATACTGATGATTTTGGCATACAGCTCATGAAAACCCAAAATTCCTATCTCAAAAAATTAGCATATCATGAAAAGGTTCTCTAAACAAGCTATTAACCTAATCATCTGAATCAACTAATTAACTCTAAACACCTGCAAAAGATTCCTGAGGCTTAAAAACTCCTAGCCTGGTTCATTACTCAAAACCGCAATCATGGGTAAGACTGCTGACCTGACCCTGTCCAGGAGGCCATCATTGACACCCTCAAGCGAGACGCTAAGACACAGAAAGACATTCCTGAATGAATAGGCTGTTCCCAGAGTGCTGTATCAAGGCACCTCAGTGGGAAGTCTGTGGGAAGGAAAAAGTGTGGCAAAAAACGCTGCAGAACAAGAAGAGGTGACTGGACCCTGTGGAAGATTGAGGAGAAGGACCGATTCCAGACCTTGGGGGACCTGTGGAAGCAGTGGACTGAGTCTGGAGTAGAAACATCCAGAGCCACCGTGCACAGGCGTGTGCAGGAAATGGGCTACAGGTGCCGCATTCCCCAGGTCAAGCCACTTTTGAACCAGAAACAGCAGCAGAAGGGCCTGACCTGGGCTACAGAGAAGCAGCACTGGACTGTTGCGCAAATTTTGCATGTCATTTGGAAATCAAGGTGCCAGAGTCTGGAGGAAGACTGGGGAGAAGGAAATGCCAAAATGCCTGAAGTTCAGTGTCAAGTACCCACAGTCAGTGATGGTCTGGTGTGTCATGTCAGCTGCTGGTGTTGGTCCACTGTGTTTTATCAAGGGCAGGGTCAATGCAGCTAGCTATCAGGAGATTTTGGAGCATTTCATGCTTCCATCTGCTGAAAACCTTTATGGAGATGAAGATTTCTATTTTTTTAGCACAATCTGGCCCCTGCTCACAGTGCCAAAACCACTGGTAAATGGTTTACTGACCATGGTATTACTGTGCTCAATTGGCCTGCCAACTCTCCTGACCTGAACCCCATAGAGAATCTGAGGGATATTGTGAAGAGAAAGTTGAGAGATGCAAGACCCAACACTCTGGATGAGCTTAAGGCCGCTATCGAAGCATCCTGGGCCTCCATAACACCTCAGCAGTGCCACAGGCTGATTGCCTCCGTGCCACGCCGCTTTGAAGCAGTCATTTTCATGCTAATTTTTTGAGATAGGAATTTTGGGTTTTCATGAGCTGTATGCTAAAATCATCAGTATTAAAACAATACAAGACCTGAAATATTTCAGTTGGTGCGCAATGAATCTAAAATATATGAAAGTTAAATTTTTATCATTACATTATGGAAAATAATTACCTTTATCACAATATGCAAATTTTGGGGCCTGTATTAAGTCAATCACAGTGCATTTGGTTTACTAAAGTCCTTTTATTTATCTGTCATCTCAGCCTGGACCCGCATCTAGTGCAACGAATGTTGGGGCCGCCAGCCGTTCCCCAAGTAAGACCGTGGCCCCCCGCACTGCCGGCACATCAGCCAGACAGAGGTAAGCACCTTACAACAGTTTTGTTTGTACCTTAATGCACCAAGCTGGATCAAATAGCTTTCTTAGTTTTCTGTGATTAGTTCAGCAGAACTGAGGGATGTTGTTTATTTGGACCTCTAAAAGTGTCACAGTTGACAATCATTTGGTTCTATTCAATCTTTGTCTTGTGAATTTGACATAATCAGGGTATGATTAAGTTGCTCTCAGAACTGATAGTCATGCTCTAGTTGGTTGGCATTTAATTGAATTTGAGTGTTTGATAATATCTTTTATTTGTCTTGTATATTAAAACCTATTTTCTTATTGTCGATTCCCTCAGGAAAGCCCCTAGCAGCAGCGCACGCAGCGGAGGCAGATCCACAGCATCAGCTGGTACAGGAGGGATGTGGCGCTTTTACACTGAGGACTCTCCGGGACTTAAAGTGTGAGTACTCACTCACACCGAAGAATATAGAACTCTTTCTACTCAAAGAGAGAGCAAAATATAAAACGTATAATTTTTTTTTGTTTGAAAGTAATTAATACTTGTATTTAGCAGGGATGCATTACATTTATAAAGTGACAGTATATATTTTTTTATAATATTACACAATATTTTTCATTTAAAACAAATGCTGTTGTCTTTAAAATAAAAAAAGGTTTTATTCATCAAAGAATCCCGAAAAAATGCTTTCCAAAGAAATATTAAGCAGCACAGCAATCACAGGGATAAATTATAATTTTTAAATATTGGGGCGACCCAAATTCGAGTTGTGGACCTTTCCCGAACCCCCCACCCCCCTCTCCCACCTTGCTTCTTGTCCACTTTGTACTATCCTAATATTATAAAGGCAAAAATCACCAAAAAGAAAGAGAACTTATACTATAATTGGTAATATTTCACAGTAGTACTGTATTTTTTTCTATACTTCTTTAAACAAATTTTTAATGGTATTATATACTTGAAAAATATAATAAATAAAAAAATAATTTATTTGTTTAGCTATAAATTATTGGAGAAATAGTGCTGTTAGTACTGTTGGAGTAACATTTATTATTCAGTTATTCAAATATATAATTGGCTTGCATTTGAAAATAGACTGGAGAAAGGAAGCAATTTGAAAATGTGAAAACAATTTTACAAATGTTAAATCATTCTAAGATGTTTATTGTAATAAGAGAGAATTTGATTTAAAGTCATACCAATAAAAACATTAGCAATGAAATCATGCTAGACATATTTTTATTGCTTGATTTAAGGACAATAAGAGAAGGTTTTAATTTGAGGTACTTAATGTGCAAAGAACCAACACAGACGCTCATTTTTAATTCATCCCCTCAGCTCAACAGGAAGTGACACGAAAGGGACGGGTTCTGAGAGGTTTAGCATTTATAAGGATAAACATGAAATTTTAACGACAGGAAATTGGCCTCATGGGCTCAACCTCCGTCTTTATTTGATGTCTCTCCTGCCGTTTCCCCTCCTACAGCTGTGTATGTGTGTGCCTGTATTCACAGCTGTTCTCTCAACGCAACTATCTTCTGTTATAGTGTTCACCTATGGCAATTTCTCCTTTATAAAGAGCTGTTCTAGTTTGTAATGTTACATCTGTTCATTCCGTATGTACGAATTAGCCGAGTATGTCAATGGATTTGAGTGTGCATGGTTACAGTGGCTGTATTTACAGTCAAGAGTCTCTTGTAAGTAAGAGAGTCTGGAGTTATGTGTGTGAAGTATTTTTCACTCTTTAGATTTTGTGTGTGTGTGTGTCTGTGTGTTTTGAGCTTAATTAAAGTTCCGTTGGAAAAGGTCACATCAATTAAAGCCTGAGGGGTGGGCCTTCAGTCGGCATGGTTACGCAGCTGCCTAGCGACTCAGGGGATGGTCAGTTCCTGCTTTAATAAAGCCCCACATTTTCCATCTAGCTCGTTAACAGTATCCTACTTGCCAGCATTTAGAATCCTAATTACCTAATTATGATCACATGATCAAGACGAGCAGTTCTGATTGGCCCACAGGGAGGAAGTTTGCGACAAACTTTTTATTTAAACTCCTTCTCATATTGTAATCAAGGATCTTCTGAAATTTGAGAATTAGTTACTGATTTTAGTTTGTCTATCCTCCACAAGGGGTTCTTGTCCGGGAAAAAGAAAAAAAATCATAGAGCTCTGACGGTAATGCATCTATTTCTCTTTCCCCATTCATGCAGTGGCCCAGTACCTGTTTTGGTGATGAGTCTGTTGTTCATCGCATCTGTATTCATGCTTCACATCTGGGGAAAGTACACACGCTCCTAAACCCGCATGACCTTTGGACTCTGACCCTGAAGCCTGCCGCCAAATCTTAAGCCATTGGACTTGGACCAAACTCTGACCATCAACACCTTTTTCTTTATTAACCTCCATTTCAAGGGGTTTTCACCCCCACTCCCCTTTACCCAGCCACTACAACCCTGTGTTCATTTAAAAAAAATCTCAGCATCCTCCTCCAACCATCTTTTTTTGTTAAACCTTTGTACAAACTAATATGTAAAATTGTACAATAAAATGCTGTAAAACATTTGTTACCACTGTTTTTCTTTCATCTTCAGTAGGGGAAAAAAATCAGAGGGTTTGATTTGCATCACAGGGCATAATTAGCATATCTTTAGTTTGTGGGATAAGAAGTGGTTGTATGCAAATGTGCATTCCAGACGTGCCGTTACTGTGCAAGCTGGTTCAGCTCCACTAGTCTCTGAATGTGACGTAATAGGTGTGCTATTATCTCAATTCCATTGAGCCTGCAGTCATGTCCCATCAACACTAAATCAAGCGTCCCTCTGCAAAAACTAAATCTTGCTCACAATGATATACCATGGGCATTTAAAAAAAAAAAAGGTTATACAGGTAATTCTCAAAAAAATAGCATATTGTGATAAAGTTAATTATTTTCCATAATGTAATGATAAAAATTAAACTTTCATATATTTTAGATTCATTGCACACCAACTGAAATATTTCAGGTCTTTTGTTTTAATACTGATGATTTTGGCATACAGCTCATGAAAACCCAAAATCTCAAAAAATTAGCATATTTCATCCGACCAATGAAAGAAAAGTGTTTTTAATACAAAAAAAGTCAACCTTCAAATAATTATGTTCAGTTATGCACTCAATACTTGGTCGGGAATCCTTTTGCAGAAATGACTGCTTCAATGCGGCGTGGCATGGAGGCGATCAGCCTGTGGCACTGCTGAGGTGTTATGGAGGCCCAGGATGCTTCGATAGCGGCCTTAAGCTCACCCAGAGTGTTGGGTCTTGCGTGTCTCAACTTTCTCTTCACAATATCCCTCAGATTCTCTATGGGGTTCAGGTCAGGAGAGTTGGCAGGCCAATTGAGCACAGTAATACCATGGTCAGTAAACCATTTACCAGTGGTTTTGGCACTGTGAGCAGGTGCCAGGTCGTGGTGAAAAATGAAATCATCTCCATAAAGCTTTTCAGCAGATGGAAGCATGAAGTGCTCCAAAATCAAAACCATCAGTATTAAAACAATAAAAGACCTGAAATATTTCAGTTGGTGTGCAATGAATCTAAAATATATAAAAGTTTAATTTTTATCATTACATTATGGAAAATAATGAACTTTATCACAATATGCTAATTTTTTGAGAAGGACCTGTATTTGGCTTTCTATTTATTTATTTTTAAAACTTTGATAGGTGGCTTTGCCTTTAAATGTCACATCAGATGTTTCTAATCTGTTGTAAATGGGTAGTTTTCTTTTCTTTTTTTGTCATAGAAATGCACCCCAGAAACCAGAAAATCTGTAACTGCATGGTTTCACTTCTGAGCTTTTTATAGGATACTTTATTGAAGTGGACAGGTTTAACTTGCAGCCTGTAATGGGGGGGACTGAGTTGAAGCTGGACATAAATGTGTTGTGGCAGAGTTGTGTTTAAAGGAAAACCAAGGCAAGTGGTTATTAAAATTGTAGTGATTAGTAGAATTGTAAAACTCATGCTGTATTAATTCATGAGGGACTCCATATGGCTTATCGATTGGTTGAAAGATACAAATGCATAGCCTCAGTTTAACAGAAATCTTCATTTGGGGGGAAAAAGGGATTAGCATTTCTTACATTTGCAACACTGAAATACATGTTCATTTAACATCTACATAAAATATTCTATTTTTTTTTTTTTTGTATATTTGGTGATACACAGGGTATATACTGTAGAGCCTAGTGAGGCATGTTAGCCAAAACAAGCAAGTTCATGTAATTTACCTCATAATCAATTTGATCAAATTAATATTTGTTAAATTAATATTTGAAAATTAAAATTTTCTACATTGTTTTTGCTGATAATATCCATAAACACACGTAAAACTGAAGATTGCTACCGTGTATTCATAGAACCGAACGTCAATCATAATCTTCACCCGAAAGCTTAAACATTAGCTCACTAGCCTGTAGGAGGCGCTGTGACACACTCTTACGAGTTAATAAACAGCCTCTCTGCTTCTCTCTCACACACACACACACACACAGAGAGAGAGAGAAGCTGAGAGAGTTTGAGCCAGTGTTCTTCATTATTCATGTCCTAACTGAGAGTAAGGTTTCCCTCTGGTTCATTCTAATCCCAACAGCTAACAACACACTCCGAATTATTCAGCATCATCTTAAAAATGGATCCATATAAGGAGTGGTGCATTTGAGTGTTTGTGAAAGAGATTGCATGCCGTCTGTTTCTATTGTTGTCTACTGGGCTCTATGTGCTACTTTAGGCTGAGATCCAGTGTTTATGACAAATGCATTAAACGTACAATAATTTAAATGTCTGCTCAGATACAAAAAGAGTGACCATAATGTAAGCGCACAGCAAATTTAAAGAACACTGTGTCCATTCTAACGTAGCTACTTGAGTTTTTTTTAATATTTCGATTAAAAAAACAATCTTTTTGTGTATTTTATTTGGTCATATGTTGCACCCTTAGTGTATTTATGTATATTTATTTTGGCACGGATATGTTTATCCAAGGCATTTGCATATTCAAGGACTAGAGGAAGTCACACTGAAACGTTTTCAAATTTAGCTGAAATTTAAAAACGTGTTTGGGTGAGCATGCTCACACCTCGAGATTCAGAGTTTTTTCTGTTCATTTATTTTTCTTTTTTCTTGAAACCATTTCCTGAGCTCTAACCACTGCCTGTGTAGAGGGACAGCCCCAGAGAAAACACACTCACAGATATCACCAACAACAGCTGCATGCAGAAGCTCATGCTTTCATACACACACTTTTAAAAGGCCACATGGCTCATTTTCTATGCAGATACTTTTCTTTCTTTCTTTCTTTCTTTCTTTCTTTCTTTCTTTCTTTCTTTCTTTCTTTCTTTCTTTCTTTCTTTCTTTCTTTCTTTCTTTCTTTCTTTTTCCTCAGCGGACAAACACTGTCAAACATTCACCCCTACTTCAGTGATATCACTTTCAAAACATTCTCTGTATCATTTTTTATTTTTTTATTTTTACTTGTTATAATTAAATATACAATAAATATATTTCAAAAGAAAGGGGAAACCAGAAAGTTAGTGGATTTGTTTGGAAACCCCAGGTTGGCAGCAGCAAGTCAAGGTGGAAATGCAGATTTAACTCACTTTCAGAGGATGTGGTTCAGGAAAGAGTGCAGTTTGTCCCCACCCCCAAAAGTTGGTATGGTGGACCCTTCCACTTGGGGAAATTCTGTGTAATACTGGAACAAGAAAGTTGGTCAAATCTACAAAGGGGGTCCCAAAACGCTTTGCGATCCGATGACTCAAATCACATTGAAACGCACATTACGACATCACATTTGGAGTGTAAATGTTAATGTGTTGTTGATTGAAAGTCCACCTACTCAATGTTTTGAACATTGACGGGAATATAACGAATATAGGCAAAACGCATACATATTCCTGGAACACCACAGATGGATGAAAATACCACACTGAAAAAATAAAACCCTTGGATCAACTTAAAAAAATTGAAGTAATCGATCACACGAAATATTTTACATTGACTCAAGTAAATAATTTAATTTAGTTTAATTTGAAAAGTTTAAATCCATGCAACCACTTTTTAAAGGTTGATCAAACTAATTATTTTAGATTGGAACAAACTAATTATTTTAAATTGGATCAAACTAACAAATCATTATTTTATGTTGGGATAAACTAATTATTTAAATTAAAACAAAGTAATATTTATAGGCCAAAGTAAATTAATTATTTTAGGTTGTCTCAAATTAAGATGTCATTATTTAAAATGTATAATCAAAACAAAAAAAAGCTTTTAAAACATTTTGATCAATGACTATCATAACACTTTCCTTTAGAACACATTTATATTTATTGTTCAATGAACATGTTCACATGTATGAAGAACAGTCTGCTTCACACAAAAATACAAATTTGTTACAAATAATCAAATCACCACTTGATGACATCACATTAGTAGTAATATTAAATTAGGAATGTTTGTCCTGACAACACAGTTCACCATAAAACATCCTAAAATACAATTAAAATATTAAGATACAAATGTATTTCATGTCCATAAATGTATATGATGATGAACAGTCTCTTTCAGCTGAACACCAGAGACAAATCCTGGAACTGCTCCTCAGACAGTGAACAGTGATCACTGCATCAGTTTCTGATACAGAGCTGTAAGCTCTACATTTAAAGGGTTAGTTTACCCAAAAATAAAAATTCTGTCATTAATCACTTATCCTCATGTTGTTCGACACTCGTGAGACCTCTGTTCATCTTCGGAACACAATTGAAGATATTTTAGTTGAAATCCGATGGCTCAGACAGGCCTTTAATGACACCAATGTCATTTCTCTCTCTTAAGACCCATAAAGAGTTCTGATTGGGCCAGCGCTTCCCGTGATGTGATTGGACAGCAGCTTAGCGCACTTTGCCCGGAAAGGTCCCGCCTCTTACCATAACGGGGCGATGCAAGCGCTGCATGCGTGCTCTTCTCCACGTAGGAGAGCAACGAGACCATGCCCCCTATTTTGTGTGTTCTTGTGGGTGGAGGGTTAGTCAACAAACGGTTCTAGTGACCTCATTACAGCAGGAAGTGCAGGGCTGTAGTCCAAACCGGCCGCTCGCTGTAGGCTTTGAAAGGGAACTTCTGTTAAATAAAATATCTCGCTTGGCATTGAACTTTGAGCTTTATAATTTTACAGGTATTATTTATGCTCTAACAGCAACATTTCACACTAACTAAAGTTTGAAAGATAGAATTGCGAAGAACGGGACCTTTAATGACAGAATATTCGTTTTTGGGCGAACTAAACCTTTAAATATAACCTATGCAATATAGCAAGCAGGTTCCGGACCTCTGATCCTTCAATGACAATTTTAATGTCTTTTGGTGGATGAAGAGGATCCTCTTTCCCAGTGATAAAGATCGCCATGGTTGTTTGCTCCAGTTCTTCAATCTCATTTTCCTGCATAAAAAAAGAAAGAGAAAATAAGTACATTATAGTTTCAGAACTCTCCCATTTTCAGCTCTTACACACTCTAAACTGAACTTGAATAGGCGCGTGACGAGTGAGAGCAAAGCGAGGCCGGTAAGTAATTGGATGATCAGTGCCAACTGCACGTCACACTGGTCTCAGAGCTTTCACAGAGGAGTGAAGGGAGAATAAAAGGAGGAGCGACGACAGTGAAGGAAGAGAGAGGACCAGGCATGGATTTTACATAGCATATAGGTGTTAAGTCATTTGCAAATGGATTCCTTTGGACACACTTATTTTGACAGTGTTCCAGGGAAGACAAGGAAAAAAAAGATTGTTTTGGTACATCTGGACATGGTCTAAGTGTTCACAGCTCAAAATTCAGCATCAAAGATTTCTCATAAATAGTGTTAAAATCTCATCTTGTGAGCTGAGTTTCTCATCACACCCCTATTTATTAAAAGTGGCTAGGAAAACCTAGACTATGACCATGTTAGTCTGTAGGTGTTATTTGTGTGAGCAAGTGAGAGAGATGCCCTTACCTGGTATTCTTTGAAAAGGTGCGCAAAAGGTTCGCCGAGGTAGATCAGAGATTTGAGGATGCATTCTCTTCTGATGGTGATGTCTGCAGTCTGAGTAAGAACAATAACTATGAATTAAAATTAAACAATTACAAAAAAAAAAAAAAAAAAACACTATTCAGCCATGGATCCCACTGATTATCAAATTCATAGATACCTCATCTAAAACCTGCAATGTCCTGGTGGACTCCTCCCTTGCTCCTGATGACCTCCAACAGTTTGGTGGAGTGCTTGTCCAACTGCACCAAGAACTTGTAATCCAACTTGTCACCAAAGGAACTGTTGTAATTCGCATGAACTTAAATTGATCTTAAAAGTAGAGCATACAGAAATAAGTTTAGAAGATGGTGAACACAAAACAGAATCCCCAGCACAACCGTACTAAATTACAACAACAACAACTCATTAGTGAATCAACAGTTAGGTCTAAAAATGTGGAATGCCAGGGTATGGCAAATGCCATACGTAAACGAGTAGTCGTGTGCCCAGTCTATTCTCTGCTATATGCCGACCTAAAACATTCACTTTCATAAAATCATCATCAAAGCAGTCCATATGTGACATCAGTTAGTTAATTCGAATCTCGAAGCATCGAAAATACATTTTGGTCCAAGTATCACAAAAACTATGACTTTCAATCTACGACGTGTTCCTCAAAAAAGATTAAAATGGTTCATGAATCAGTGAATTAATCAATGATTCGGATCGCCAATGTCACGTGATTTCAACAGTTCGGATCGCGTGTCGAACTCCCAAACTGCTGAAATCACGTGACATTGGCGATCCGAATCATTGATCAATTCACTGATTCACGAACCGTTTTAATCTTTTTTTAGGAACACGAAAGAGAAGACAATGCTGAATAAAGTCTTTTTGATATTTTTGGACCAAAATGTATTTTCGATGTTTTTATTAGCTTTCTGGAAATGGACAGTAAAGTGGGCATTGACTGCATATGCTCTGGGACTAAAATATAAAATATCTTAAACTGTGTGTGAAGATGGAGGTCTTAAAAGTAAGGAACGACATTAGGGTGAGGAGTTAATGACATTAATTTCATTTTTGGGTGAACTAACCCTTTAAGAGCTGGAATAGAGTGTGGCCCCTTTAAGAGCTGCGAGTTTCACTATTGAACTGCCGGTATTGTGTGTGTGTGTGGAACTGTGCCGCGATTCACGCAAACTGTGAGAAACACAGACTCGGGAGCACTCTTTTTCAGAAAAGTAACCTGCTTATTCGTTTTAGCCGATTGTAATGTATTTAGTTCAATACTGTAAGCAGTGATGGTGTTAATGATTTACCTCAGATATATGAGCAAGCGCTTCAGCGCGCTCGGACTGCAGAGAATGTGCTCAGCGAAAAAACACACTTTTCTTTTGAACTGGAGTCTAATAAAAGTTAAGCAGAAAATATTGTAGCTTATATAGGCTATAACTGCACTTGTTTCGAGAAATGTTATTGTTAACTCTTTCCCTTGACACGGTCAATGCCCCCACAAAATGAATTTAGATAGTTTGCATGCAGGTTATTAACGTTACTCACCCGCCCAATGAGGGGCTAAAATAACCGAACGTTATAGTTTGAATGAAGATTACGAACATTTCGAGTGCTATCTTAAAAGTTAATTTACACGCTATCAAGCGTTAGCGCTGAAATTACGGCCAGACTCAAGTCCCGTCAGATATACTTGAGGTAAAAACGTTAACGGTAGACAAAGTTTCTCTTACCTTATCAATGTTCCTCGTAGTTCTGTCTCGGAGCCTGGCTGGATGGGTCTGACGTCCGTTGAAATGTAACGTTATCGTCACGGCCACCGCTCAAGTTCGTGCTGTGTTCTTCTCAGACAGTTCTCAGACTTTTTTTTTTTTTTTTTTTTTGAACCAGCGGGATCTGCAAGTCAACAATGCGCATGTGCAAATCCTGCTTAATCTAAAAAAAATGCTCTGATCAAATTAATAAATTCAGTTTAATGTCCCGCTGCCCATTTAGATTCTATCAATGTAAAAAAACTGATTGAACCATAAATCTAAGCTAAAATGTTTACTTGACATGAAAAAATTAAAAAAATTAAGCTATTTCAATGAGAAAATACACATTAAACGAACAACACTAAAGTTATACTTTTTTCAGTGCAGGTCTAAACAGGCCTGGTCTTGCTCGTCTTAATCTGGTCACTTAACACTGTCAAACTGAAACATGATTCACACCTTGGATATTTCAGTAGTTATTTGAAATACAGGTGAATCACATTCACATGCACAGCAACCCAGGTGTCACACATTACAGCAGCATCTGTGCCATGTCACTGTCATACTACGATACATGTGAAATAAAAACTGACCAGTGCGGTTTGTCTTCTTGAAAGAGAAATATCGTGTGAGGATGACTGTAATAGCCCGGAGGTGATGACAGTGACATTTGCATAAGTAGAACAAGAGATAGTGCTGTGCAAGCCACTCCTTGTCTGTGGGAAGTTAGCCTCCTGCATTCTCAATCTTTTCAAATAACTTAGCATGAACCTCACCGAGATCTCTGCCAAAGGAGTTTCACTGTTCTTAAGAAATTCATGATAATCTCAAAATTGTTACCCTAAATATACACATCTGCTCACACAAGACTATTAAAACGTTTCCTGTATGTTAAAACATTTATCAAATGTCATTGAATCTAGAGATACAATTCTTACTATATATACGAAAGATTACATTTTTATCAAACTTGCACCAGGATGTATATTATTTCTAAAATAACTATACCTGTAATAACTAATAAACATACAAGTAAAAAAAAGAAAAAAAGTTTTCTAGAATGATTGGCATGATGGTGATACAAATCGGGGACAGTGAATTATTATAAGTTTTTATTTATTTATTACAAAAAATTGCAAATTATCACTAAATGAAAATATGATTTTTAGATTCATTGGAAAAATAGAGTACAATTTTGAAGTAGAATTTCTCTGATTTAATTTTTTTTTTAATACATTTAGAGCAAAGGGAAACTTACCAAGTCAGAAAATTTTAAATTTCAACACTATAAACACAACAATAAAATGTTCAAATTTCATCCCCTCGCTTACAGTGCTATAGCATCCTTGCAAAGTCGAAATGTTTTCATTAAAGTATCTTGTCTCTATTTTGTCCTCTAATTGAAGAATCGCCCATGTAACAGAGACTTTGTGGTTATGACACCTTCACCCATTTATGGCTCAGACCGAATCTATGATAAGTGTTTAAAGTCAAAAAGAAAGCTGATTGTTGGCCTCCATTAGTAATCTGTCTGTTTGATCTGTGCGCTTCTGATGTATGGGTGTATTTCTGTTTCGGTCTCTGTCTCTGTCCATTTGTGCCTCGTGTGCACTGTGTGTGTGTGTCTGGCAGTGTAACTGGGCGTATGGCTCAATGAGTTTGAGCCGTATTGGAATTGCCTACTCTCCTCAGGGAGCCAGAGCGGACAACTGGTGTGGAATGGCGGGAGAAGAGCAGCAGCTTCAGGATGGTAGTGTGTGTGTGTGTGTAGGGAAGCGTGCTAGTAGAGTGCCTGGTTTTAATGGATCATATGGTTGATAAAGCGTGGAATGGAGAGACAGCCGCTATCGATCCTACACTAAGGCTATACCAATGCTATACTGAGGCCCTTTGAGACACACACACACACACAGCGAGGGACACTATGTTCCGCAGCTGACATCGCTTATAAATAATGACAGAAATCTTTCTTCATTTTGACATTTTGATATGGTCGTAACTGAATATTCAGTTCAGTGAGTCTGATGCTGATTCAGTTAAGTAAAGGTTTCGTCATTCTGGTTGAAACTGATAACTTCCCATCTTTTTAACTTCCCATCATCCCATCTTTGACTGAACTATTCATTAAAAGATCCGGCTCATAAGAGTCATTTGTTCATGAAGCAGACTATATTATTGCTTCATTAAAATGGATCGTGGTGCCAAATTTATTTGTCAGTTTTGGCCCTGTCTGACCAGGGCCCTTAGTCATTATCCTAGTCTTTCCACCTCGGCAAGGAGTTCGTTGATGTGACGTCATGGGGTCACGTGACATTAAAAACTTTGGTTTAAGTTAAGAATGCTATTTAACTCAAACTGTTGCTTTTAATTTTGCCTAGGGTGTTTGTTATTTACTTTAAGGAAACCTGAACAAAACAGGTTTAAACCAGAAATCATGATTTTCACTTAGTCCAATATAAAAATGTACTTTAAATAAATGACAAAGTATTTTTGTCACTTTTTTCAGTGTACAGCACCCTTGGCAATTCACAACAATTTTATGTTTTGGCAAATTGGTGGTTAATTCGTATAAATCTCAATTGTACGTTTCAGTATGATCTGCTTATGCCCAGTAATATGTTTTAGGGGTGGGGTTAGGGAACCTTCATTCCTACGCTTTGGTACAATTTACATTGTACACATTCATATACAATGAAACACCTTGTGACGTTGTTACAGTCGCGTGAGACTTCACCAAGGCCATAACCACCATAGGTATTGAGGGGGACAATAATTGGAAATGACCAAATATAAATATACCCCCAATATTTGACATTTGAAAAAGTAAAAAAAGTAACATTTTTAATCTATCTGTTCTGCCGCAGCAGTCTAATAACAGTGCCCTTCAGTTCCAAAATGATGGCCTATCAGATCAAAGAAGGCGGGGCTTAATGGTCACTGAAGATTAGTGTGAATTCAAACACGACACTTTTAGTTTTTAAAAGTGTGCGTGTGGCTAGATATAAGTAGCTAAACATTTAATATTTGACAACTGTTTTATGATAAATATGTTTAACGACCCACAGTAACATACATACAAACAAGAGTAAATATGTCAAAAAAATATTATTAGCAAAGAGTTTAATTGGATTACTTTAACAACTATATGTGACCCGGCCCACAAAACCAATCAAGTCGCACGGGTATATTTGTGGCAATGGCCAACAATACATTGTATGGATCAAAATAATCCATTTTTGTTTCATGCTAAAAATCATTAGGATATTAAGTAAAGATATTTTGTAACTTTCCTACTGTTAATATTTCAAAACTTAATGATTAGTAGTAATATGCATTTTCTGAATATTTATACTTTTTTGCACCCTCAGATTCCAGATTTTCAAATAGTTGTATCTCAGTCAAATATTGCCCTAACAAACCATACATCAATGGAAATATTTATAGATGATGTATAAAACTCAATTTCAAAACATTAACCCTTATGACTGGTTGTGTGGTCCAGGGTCACATATAGGCTATAATTAGACCTTGAACAACTTTTATCATTCTTATTCCTTCTTTATTCCCTTAAATCCCTTTTAATAATTTAATTATTCAAGAATATGTTTCCCATGGTGCCAAAGATTTATTACCTAGTGAAATTAAATGAACTATTCATTACAAGAGTCAGCTCATAAGGGTCTTTTGTTTGTGAATCTGACTACCTCGTGTGTGCATGAATTCACATATTAATACTCTAATACTAAAATTGCAATGCAGAACCAAACAGAGGCCTGGTTTACTTTCTAAACCAGAGGTCTCCAACCCTGCTCCAACCCTGCTCCAACCCTAATCAAAGACAGCTGAAGCTAATCAAGCCTGTTAGGATCGATTCTTGAACGTACACAGGCAGGTGTGCTGAAGCAGGTTGGAAATAAACTTTTCAGGACAGTGGGTCCCCGGGAGCAGGGTTCAAGACCTCTGTCCTAAACCAATAAAACTGTTTACCGAATGCCAGTTTTGATCAGTCAATCATTAATGAGGAAGAACCGGCCACCGTGTGCGCAGGAGAGCAGAAGAACAGACAGAAGACAAGCAAACGACTGCGAGCCAATGGGCTCAATATCATCATCTGATGCAAGGTGATAATGGTGTCATCACGTCTTCATTTTGAACAGTGGCACGTGGCCAAACGTCAGCTGGCACGGTGGTGGTTTATACCAAACCAGGCTGATCATCTGGAACTGTTGTAACTCTGGACGGCTGACAGACAGTAAGTTGGCCTAGTGTGACTGTTGGCAGTGGGGAGCGAATACCCCCTACCTTTCTTTCTCTCTTCCTCTCGATTTGTCCACCACTATCTTTTTCCAGGTTCAGACAGACAGAAATAGCAGAGCACGGTGCGCTGAGGAGGCAGCAACGCCAGCAGTGATGAAACAGCGCGTGTGACTGCCGCTGGAATGTGTGTGTCTGTACGAACGTGTGACTTGCTGAAGAATGCGCTACGTTCGTATGACGTTGGGGGGCACGAGGAGATCCCAAGTCACAGATTAAAATGTTGCAGGCAGAGCGGTCGGTCTACCCTCTTCCTATTACTGTATGTGCTTTCTAATATTAACCCCCCTCTCACCAGCACGCATGTTCTGTCCCATCCCTGAGGTGGATGAGTGTGTGAGCGTTATTTTTAGGGCCTGCTTTTTTTCCACTACTGCATCCAGTATGCTCAAGGAGGCCAGTCAGGTGGTGAGACGTGAGAGGGGCTTGCCTAATGAGAGGGGGCCAAAGGCAAGACTAACAGACACTCAGCACTATTACACAAACACATGTTATAAATCACCAAAGACCTCAGCAATTGTAACACATGCTTCTGTGGAGCCTGAATTAGATCTCACAAGACAACACACACTCCCAGTGTGTATTTCATGGGTAGTGGAGCCAGACAGAACATGCATGAGTGTGTAATTTGCTTTTTGAGGCTACTAGTCAGGTGCAGTTGTCAGCCGAGAATATATTCTTATTTGTTGATTTAATTTTATTAAAAGCTTTGTCATTTACTCACGTTCATGTTGCTTCAAACTAATTTAACTTGGGACACAAGTTGAGATATTTCACAGAATGTCCTGGCTGCTTTTTCATTAACTGAATATAGGCTTTTATGCCCCAACATGGACAAAAAGGCCCAAAATAAAAGATTTCATGTCATCCAAGGGCATGTGTAAATCTTTAACTGATAGCACAATTGTACAGTTATCATCATTTTACATTTTTATGAATATATAGTATATTTCTGCAGTTTTGCTATTGTTAAATAAAACAATAAAAACAAGCTTGGTAATTGAAATAACTCTGTAATAAAATATAAATATTAGATGAAAACCAAACAAAATTAGAACAATAATAATAAAACTATATATATATATATATATATATATATATATATATATATATATATATATATATATATATATATATATATATATATATAAAAAACACACACCTAAAGGATTATAAGGAACACCATACTAATACTGTGGTTGACACCCTTTCGCCTTCAGAACTGCCTTAATTCTTCGTGGCATTGATTCAACAAGGTGCTGAAAGCATTCTTTATAAATGTTGGCCCATATTGATAGGATAGCCTCTTGCAGTTGATGGAGATTTAAGGGATGCACATCCAGGACACAAAACTCCCGTTCCACCACATCCCAAAGATGCTCTATTGGGTTGAGATCTGACCACTTTGGGGGCCATTTTAGTTCAGTTAACTCATTGTCATGTTCAAGAAACCAATTTGAAATTATTCAAGCTTTGTGACATGGTGCATTATCCTGCTGGAAGAAGCCATCAGAGGATGGGTACATGGTGGTCATAAAGGGATTGACATGGTCAGAAACAATGCTCAGGTAGGACGTGGCATTTTTAAATGATGTCCAATTAGCACTAAGGAGCCTAAAATGTGCCAAGAAAAGATCCCCCACACCATTACACCACCACCACCAGCCCGCACAGTGGTAAAAAGGCATGATGGATCCATGCTCTCATTCTGTTTACGCCAAATTCTGACTCTACCATCTTAATGTCTCAACAGAAATCGAGACTCATCAGACCAGACAACTTTTTTCCAGTCTTCAACTGTCCAATTTTAGCGAGCACGGTGCAAATTGTAGCCTCTTTTTCTTATTTGTAGTGGAGATGAGTGGTACCTGGTGGGGTCTTCTGCTGTTGTAGCCCATCCGCCCCAAGGTTGTGTGTGTTGTGGCTTCACAGATGCTTTGCAGCATACCTCGTTTGTAACGAGTGGTTATTTCAGTCAAAGTTGCTCTTCTATCAGCTTGAATAAGTTGGCCCATTCTCCTCTGAACTCGAGCATCAACAAGGCATTTTCGCCCACAGGACTGCCACATACTGGATGTTTTTCCCTTTTCACACCATTCTTTGTAAACCCTTGAATTGGTTGTGTGTGAAAATCCCAGTAACTGAGCAGATTGTGAAATACTCAGACCGGCCCGTCTGGCACCAACAACCATGCCACGCTCAAAATTGCTTAAATCACCTTTCTTTCCCATTCTGACATTCAGTTTGGAGTTTAGGAGATTGTCTTAACCAGGACCACACCCCTAAATGCATTGAAGCAGAATAAAATTGAACAGGTGTTCCTAATAATCCTTTAGGTGAGTACTCAGTTGAACCAACTTCACATGGCAGTTGCTTCAACTGTAAAGTGACAGTGATAGTAAAGATATTTATAATATTACAAAAGATTTGTCATTCAAATAAAAACTGCTTTTGAAATGTACATCCATTTAAGAATGCTGTAAAAAAATCATGTATCAAATATATCATGCTTTTCACAAATATATTTCGAGTTTATTTGAGTTCACTATAGGTATATTAATTTGTGCTACAGAAAAAGTGAAAGTGTCTTAAACATCCAAACAACCAAAAAACCAAAAACCCTTCCAGCAGAATAAAATTGAACAGGTGTTCCTAATAATCCTTTAGGTGAGTACTCACTTAAAGGATTATTAGGAACACCTGTTGAATTTCTCATTAATGCAATTATCTAATCAACCAATCACATGGCAGTTGCTTCAATTCAATATATATATCAAAAACATGACAAAATTACTAAAAATTTAATTCAAATGAAAATGGAAGTCAATAAAAAATCATAAAAACCTAATTTTAAAATATGAATAAATAATATAATCATATACATAGATTATACTAAAATATAATTTTTTACAACAAATCAAGACAAGCAGTTTAAGTAAAAAAAAAAGACGTTTTTTTTGACATATCTGGTTAACAGTTTCTTTCTGTTGTTAGAGAGCATGATGACCAAAAAAAATTCAAAATCTTTTTTGGGAGAACTATTAAAAATAAAGAGAACTGAATAAAATATTTTAACATTTTGGCATTAAAACTGTGGAAACAACTCCCAAGTTCCAACTGAACGAATTGTTCTCTTTCTCTCAGCTTTCACATGTCTAAACAGACGTGACCGTTGTAATCCTTTCGGGACAGCAGGGAGACAGGGATTATGGAAGCATGAGTGTGCATGTGTGTTTTCTTGCTGTCCCAGCCAGCATCACCCGGTGATGTCACGGGGCAGGGGGTGGACACAGGATCGGGGTGTCACTGTCACGTCTCACACACACTCTGCACTGCTCTGTGTCCTTCCTCTCTCCTTGTCCACTGCAGTACAGTACATCTCTACTTGTTTATCCCTCTTCTGTTTTCTTTGCACATTCTGGAAAGCCAACCACGTATAAAAGGGGGCTACATTTAAATAAATCTGTCCCCCATTCCCCTTTTATAGCAAAAAAAGATATAAATGTTCATATATAAATGTTACATGATCTTACATGAACAAGGTTGTGTGTTCTTATGTTTTGAGTGTTTATCTAGGTCTTCAGTTGCTTACAAGAGCAGATGAAAGGACACTCTTAATTTTGTGTCATGGAAAATCAGTTTGATTCATCCACAGTCAGCAGTCAAAGCGTAGCCGGGGAGATCAGACATGGTCTTGGTTGAATCCTTTTAAGATGAACATTTCTATGAGAACGTTTTTACTTGTGTTTGAATTTCAAAGTTAAAAAAATAAATAAATAATAATAATAATAATAATAATAAAATAATTATTATTTTATTTATTACGATGCATTAAATTTATGATTAAAAAACAAGCAAGCAACGTTTATTTCAACTGTACAGCAGCTCATTGTTGAGCTGAAGTCTGTTTCAGTGGTACTGAATCAACACTGTAAAGTGACAGTGATAGTAAAGATATTTATAATATTACAAAAGATTTGTCATTCAAATAAAAACTGCTTTTGAAATTTACATCCATTTAAGAATGCTGTAAAAAAATCATGTATCAAATATATCATACTTTTCACAAATATATTTCGAGTTTATTTGAGTTCACTATAGGTATATTAATTTGTGCTACAGAAAAAGTGAAAGTGTCTTAAACATCCAAACAACCAAAAAACCAAAAACCCTTTGTCAGTTAAGATAACTGCTACTTTAAAAAATGTCTGTAGACCTGACTGACCAACTTGCATACAAAAGTCTATAATGATGAGTGGACACGTATGAGAGTGATTTGCCGAAGGAATATAGATTCACTCTTCTCACGCACATTCAACAAATGTTAATATTTTGTAGAAACAGTTTTGCAGACTTTGAGCCAGCTTTGCTTCTGGCCCATTATTCTGGGCAGACCTTCTGCAGGTTCTTCAGACTCCAATGATGCTGGTCAGCCACAATGTTGGATTAAGATCAGAACCTTGACTGGCATTTCAGGCCTTTCAAGTATTTGGGATCATTGTCCTGAAAGACTTTCTTCAAAGCTTCAGTTTTTTTTTTACAAACCTGATTCCCAAAAAGTTGGGACATAGTACAAATTGTGAATAAAAAAAGGAATGCAATAACTTACACATCTCATAAAATTATATTTTATCCACAATAGAATATAGATAACATTAAATGTTGAAAGCGAGACATTTTGAAATGTCATGCCAAATATTGGCTCATTTTCTATTTCATGAAAGTTACACATTCCAAACAAAGTTGGGTCAGGTAGCAATAAGAGGCCGGAAAAGGTAAATGTACATATAAGGAACAGCTGGAGGATCAATTTGCAATTTATTAGGTCAATTGGCAACATGATTGGGAATAAAAAGACCCTCTCAGAGTGGCATTGTCTCTCAGAAGTCAAGATGGGCAGAGGATCACCAATTCCCCCAATGCTGCGGTGAAAAATAGTGGAGCAATATCAGAAAGGAGCTTCTCAGAGAAAAATTGTAAAGAGTTTGTAGTTATCCTCATCTACATTGCATAATATCATCCAGAGAATCTGGAACAATCTCTGTGCTTAAGGGCCAAGGCCGGGAAACCATACTGGAGACCCATGATCTTCAGGCCCTTAGACGGCACTGCATTACATACAGGAATGCTACTGTAATAGAAATCACAACATGGGCTCAGGAATACTTTCAGAAAACATTGCCAGTGAAGGGTGAACACAATCCACCGTGTTATTAGCCGTTGCCGGCTAAAACACTATAGGTCAAAAAAGAAGCCATATGATCCAGAAGCACAGGTGTATTCTCTAGGTCAGCAGTTCCCACACTGGGGTGCGCAGACTGACCACCGGGGGTGCGCGAGAGAATGTTTGTAATGGCAGAAATTTTTTCTCATTTTTTATTTTTACGTATCTAACTTAGATAAAATTCACATGTCAGAGTATTATTGATAAATACAAATTTTACATTACAAGCTGTAGTAAATGATAGTAAATCATATTTTCATTTCATTTTACAAGCGCATCTGCGTCAAAGACCTGCCCTTTTCATTTTAGGCGTGAGTGACCATTCATTCATTCTTACGCTTTCTACATTTATCAAAATGGACACCTGCTTAAAAACTTGCATTTTAAAGAAATGAAAGGACAGTGAGCCATCTACATCGGGATCATCTGTGGAGATGTACACCGGCTAGAACTAATATGTAGGTTACTTTTCTGAACAAGAGCGCTCCCGCGTCCGTGTTTCTCACACTGTTCATGTGAATCACGGCACAGTTCGGCGCACACACACACACACACACACACACACACACACACACACACACACACACACACACACACACACACACACACACACACACACACACACACACACACACACACACACACACAAAATACCAGCAGTTCAATAGGGAACACGTATCTCTTAAAGGGGCCACACTATATTCCTACTTGTGGAATATGGACCTCCTCCAGGTATGGTGTGGTAGCTAAACTAAACATTTCATATTTGGCAGCTGTTTTAGGATTGAAATGTTAAACTGCCGATAAAAATAATCAGGAAAACTATATAATTTATGTGATTTAATGTGATAAAGCTATACTGTCAATGTGAGAGGACAAGAAACATGAATGAATCTGTTTTCTTCATATAATGCATAAGATTAATAATGAATGTGTAAATATTGTGAATGATTTTTTGACTTTCAAATGTCTTAAAAAACCCATATGTAGATTAGAAAATTTAAAGAAATTCTCGGGGGAGCATGCCCCCGAACCCCCCTCTATACTATAACTCTATACTGTATATATATTAAAACTGAAATGTTGATGTTTCTTGTATACAGAGACTATTTGTATTTAGTTATTGCTATTAAAAATGGGATGTTTAACCGAAATAATGTGGTGGGGGTGCTAGACAGGTACCAAACATTAGAAAGGGGTGTGTGCTACAAAATGTTTGGGAACCACTGCTCTAGGTCAAGGCTCATTTAAAATGGACTGTGGCAAAGTGGAAAACTGTTCTGTGGTCAGACGAATCAAAATTTCATCCGGACTAAAGAGGGCAAGGACAACCCAAGTTGTTATCAGCGCTCAGTTCAGAAGCCTGCATATGTAACTGGAAAGGCACCATCAATGCTGAAAGGTATATCCAAGTTCTAGAACAACATATGCTCCCATCCAGATGTCGTCTCTTTCAGGGAAGACCTTGCATTTTCCAACATGACAATACCAGACCAAATATTGCATGACTACATCATGGCTGCATAAAAGGATCTGGTTACTAAAATGACCAGCCTGCAGTCCAGATCTTTCACCCATAGAAAACATTTGGCGCATCATAAAGAAGAAAGACCTAAGGAAGAGCTAAGACAGTTGAGCAACTAGAAGCCATATTAGACAAGAATGGGACAACATTCCTATTCCTAAACTTGAGTAATTTATCTCCTCAGTTCCCAGACGTTTGCAGACTGTTATAAAAAGAAGAGGGGATGCCACACAGTGGTAAACATGGCCTTGTCCCAATTTTTTTGAGATGTGTTGATGCCATGAAATTTAAAATCAACTTATTTTCCTCTTAAAATTATAAATTTTCTCAGTTTAAGCATTTGATCATCTATGTTATATTCTGAATAAAATATTGAAATATTGAACCCCCATTCCTCCTCATAACATCAATTTTTGAACATCTACATTTGAAATGTAGACATAATACACTTTTATCTACAGTAAATTACAAAATAGGAACATACACAACTGGTAAACTCTGTGATGTCAACCATCGTAAATCCATCCTGGATGAAGAGAAGTGCTTTAGTTTCTTTTTCGCTACATTTTTTCTTCTTCTGAGTGACAGGGATGACCACACAGAACACGGTTTTGCTCTTAAAAGCACAAGCCACATAACAGTTACTATACTGCAGTTACTATATTAATACAAAAAACAGCAGAGCTGCATTGCTGATGAATGGAAAAGAAGGCAGGGTCTCCAGCACGAGATGCTGCACAATGGTCAAATTGCGTTTCAGACTTGAAAAATTCCTCCTCACTGCAAAACTAGCATTTGTTGATACCAAGCTCCTAAAATGACTTGTTTTCTAATCAATTTGTGACGTCACAATGTGACATACATTTGTAAAGGACCATTTTCCACAAATACAAAGTTCTGTCATTTAACTCTAGATGGCGCAGGCAGGTACTTAATTCAGTTTGTAACTATAACCGTTATCTACATAGCACAGCTGATTGGTTGTTGTGCCATCAGCAGCCAATGAGCTTGCTGCTCAAACGTTTCAAATACTTGGCATTGTTTACTGTTAGCAATCTGCAGCGCACTTTTAGAAATCCTCCACCTTCCCCAGCTCCACCTGTATAGATCTGCTATGGGGTTAATTGTATGTTACATGTGCAGCAGCAGCAGCAGCAGCAGCAGCATGTCTTACATGCTCAAAGCAATGTCTGGGAATGTACTGACAGGAGCAAGTCTCAGTACTTGCTCTGCAGCAGCATAGCAGATATATTCCGCCAAGATCAAATTAACATGGACACATCCATTTGCATGCCAATCTCTCAGAGAGTTGTCATGACAGAACAACACTTCAACTCCTTTACATGTGTGAGTGTGTGTCAGTAACAGCTAATAATCAGCTAGTAATAGTATAAGCTTATATTGCTAAAGCCATCACGCATTGATATATATTCACTTATAATCTACACACTTCGTTTTAGATCAGAAGAATTCTTGTTTTTTGCGAAAACCTTTGATATTCACAATTCAACGAATAAACTGTTCGGTTTTAACCTCTAAAGCAGGCAAAGCCTTGCTAATCAAAGGACAAGTAATCGGCTGCAATTAACCTTGATCTCTGAATTAGGCCCATTATAATTCAAGTACAGAATGTTGTTTTCAGGGCTAAAATAAAACGGCGCTGGTCCCGTTGAGCTGAGAGGCGTGGTCAGTCAGGTGAGGTTGATTACTTTGATGTGTTGGCTGTAGGCAGCGGTGGAGGCTCTGGGGCGAGGAAAGGGAGGGGTACACTGAGCGGCCATCCTGAATGATTCATGCACGAAAGAAAAATGCAAACTCGCAGATTTAGCACACAGATATTTGTTCTTTTAAAAGATTGATGGCCTTGAGCGGGGAAAGAATGGGGTGAATAACTAATGTATATGTGTTTGTTTCTTCTGAATGTGCACATTAGAGAGGCAGCTGATATTATTTGTTTTTGAATATGGTAGTGAGCGTGCTTAACTGGCTAAGGAGTTGTGCGTGTGCGTTGGTCATTGATGCATAACTGAACTTTTCAGAGAACAGGTTGTAGTGGAGATTATTATATATTAATATATTTTTAGGTTAGAGACGTTTCGTGATTTGTTTCTCTGTGGACAAAAAGGGCTCTCAACTAAAGCAGAATAACATCTCTCTTCCTACAAAACTTAGTTTGATTTAGTCTCACGCTGACATCCGTTGCTTCAGTGCCTCAGTCAGCAGATATTAAACCTGTGCTGCCAGTTCCTCAATTCGTTCAAACTAAATTGTTTTATGTGAAACCTGTGTGTCTGGATATTTTAAATCAGCACACGTTTCACTTTCACAGTGTTGCTAAAGATAAATGTTACTTTGTACAATCTTCATATTACACTCCTACAAATATGACATAAAATTGACCTGCAACTGATGTCCTGTGGCAAAAACTTCATAGAATGGTGAATGAGTGAGACCTGGACACTGTTAGTGGCGAGATATTTTGCTTAAAAAATATTATGGCAGAGGAATAGCATAACTACTTCGGTATCGTGTATGCACAGTAAGTTTTCTGACTTTTTTTGTGGACGTCATTTTCAAATGTGGACATAGCCTAAGTGGTATTTTGTCAGCAAAACTAGTCTTTAAAAATGTCTTGGTTTTGCATACAGTCAAACAGGTTTGGAACGACATGAGGGTGAGTAAATGATGACAGAATGTTTGAGTGAACAAACTTTTAAAGTGAACTATCCCTTTAACATGTTAAAACAGCACGTCAGACTGTCTGTGTGTACCCTCACCTGAAGCTGCAGTCTCCAAAAACCTTTGTTCCACTACAGAAGACATTTTTATAATTGCTCGGTAAGACTTAATTGAATAAATTCTAATCTAATTTAATTATGTTCAGCCCTGCAGAGGGACTATATCATCAAAAGTGCACAGCCCTGATGATCACGAGAGCCCCTCGCACACAAGCTCCTGTGTGTGAAGGAACTTGGCTGGGATTATTAAGAGACACAGATGACATGCTAGACCTGTCTGACTGCTGCTACACCTTCTCTCACCCTTCTGCCCTGCGTGGAACTAACAAACTACTAGGGATGCACAATAGTAGGCCTACATATTTTCATCACCTAGTCCGTTGTGCATACAGCCATAGGAAAACAAAAACTGTGTTGAGTGTGTGATTCTAGGTGGATGCTGGTGTGGAAAGCTGGCGGTTGTCCTGGGTTTATCAGTGCATGCGTCCGGAACGTGTCACCTCACGATGGGGTCTCCCCGTCTATAAAATATGCATTACATACAGGATAACATGGAAAGACTGTGGCAGCATAACACACACACACACATGCACACACACAGGGATAACAATTGGGCTTTGCACCATTGAGCATGAGCCCTGCGAACACAGGCACACACACACATGCACAGAAGTGAGATTATCTAAAAGGCTGATGAGAAGGTATATCCTCGCTATCTTGATTTGCGGTATCTGTTACATTTTAGTAAACAAATATGGGGGATCATACAGTGGCGGTAACATAAGACACAACAGCACTTTAATTTGGTGATGAATGTGTAATGTGTGTGTGTGTGTGTGTGTGTGTGTGTGTGTGTGTGTATTTGATATGAAGGATTAAGCAAACTTTTATTCTCATCAGGTTTCCACAATTATGCCAAGATTACAAATGCAATTAGCAGTTAGGTGCGGTCACATTTACGGTTATTTGACAAAGTTTTGCAGGCGAAATGCATTAATTTCAATAGGAACCCACTTGATCGGGAATTCCATTTCCGATTAAGCAGGCGGAGGCAATGGGATGCTTTGGGCAATGTTTTGCTCAGAACCAAAAATGGTTCAGGAAGGGTTTGAGGAGCACAACGAGTTTGAGGTGTTGACTTGTCCTCCTAATTCCCCAGATCTCAATCCAATTGAGCACCAGTTGTATGTGCTGAACAAATAAGTCCGATCCATGGAGGCTCCACCTCGCAACTTACAGGATTTAAAGGATCTGCTCCTAACATCTTAGTGGCAGATATCACAGCACAGGGGTCTAGTGGAGTTCGTGCCTTGATGGGTCAGGGTTGTTTTAGCAGCAAAAGGGGAACAACACAATATAAGGTCCTATTGTTATGCCTGATCGGTGTATAAAGAACATATTAATGCATTGTTCTGCATGACCATATTCTACATCCCTTAATCCTACTCAATACCTAAACTTAACAACTACTGTGCTAACTATTAATAAGGAGTTTACCGAGTCAAAAGTTGTTAATAGTGAGAACTGGACCCTAATCTAAAGTGTGACCTATAATGATGAAAAAAAAGTGTTAAAAAATGACCATGATAACAAAAAAACTTTACAGCGCACACTTGGCAGTATAACATGTTCTTTGTCTTTCTGTCAATCTTTGTTTGATGGCTAACAGCAAGTTATTATGCTATTAATGGTAACCATTTTCATAATAAACCATCACCTAGCAAGAACATGCATGTTTAATCACATGCAGAAAGTTTCAACTTTTTCCAAACATTATACAGCACTTGGAATAACTGTGTGGTTTTCCAGCATTGGGAGAGCAATATGATGGACATGTTATATAATTCTCCTATTTACATAGTATCCCATAATACACCCCCCCTGAGAGTTACATTGCACTGCAGTGCTGTTTGCACACGTCATTATGTCATCCATGCAGCACGGTCCAGGCTAAATGACATCGGAGCAGCGTTCCAGGCTGACCACGCCTTCACAGACACATGACCCTTGACCCAGACAAATCTTGACCACTGCACATCAGGGACAGATGGAATGCAGTAATTCGCTGCCAGAAACTCCATAGTGTGTGTATGTGTGTGTCTGTTTGCGTCTTTGTCAGAGAGACGACGCTGGGCTGTGAGGTCACAGCTGTGCTGGTCAACAAGCTCCGCCTACAGCAGCTGTCTCAGGTCCCCGTGAGACAAATGGGAAAAATCAGACTGTCTCTTGCAGATAAACACAGTCAAACAGACATGTACGCACAAACATACACACATGCTTACCGCAGCACGTAGACTGCGCTGAGAGGGCAGCTGAATAATAATGTTTTCTGACGTGCACCAGCTTTCATTTCTCTCTTCCGACTTGATTTTACCCCGTAAACACCCTCCTTCAGACCAGAAGGGAGCACGTCATCCAGCATCACAGCAACTTGCTCACATACAGCACACGTTCACTAGGCCACTACAGTGACGCCCTGTAGACCACAGTCTGGGCAGATGTCCATCTGACAACAGGAAGTCTCCTTTGCCTGAGCGTTTTCTCATTGTTTCATTTTTTTGGTTGGCTTTCAGTCTTTCTCTTAAAGGCCATTACAAATGACCTCAGCCTGCGTGAAAACCACAAATCCCATTTACATGTGGTTTCCTAGCATTTCACCAAAAATACACAGTTAAAAAAATAAATTACAAAAAAGTATATATTGTATGTTATTCTGAATGCCTGAATCTGAAATGACTTTAAAGCATCACTGACTGGCCCGGGTGCTAAAAGATAGGGAGCCACGTTTCTTACCTGTTGGTAAGAACATGGCTTTAATTCAACAATATTAATATTCCTCAGTATTACTGATCCAACTGCCCTGATGCTGTTGCATGAGAACTGAACTGAGATGGACGATAAAATGAACTAATTTAAAAATTAATGATCATTACAAAGGAACTAAATCATCACCGAACAGACTTCAGCTGAATAACAGCCACAATACATAATTTTCATGTTATCACTGTAAATCTACTTTGTATAAATCGCTATAGGTGACTTGACTTTAAAATGTTTACTTATAGTTATAGTTGCAGCTGAATAGAATAAATAAAAAAATTTACACCTATGTCTCTGAATATTTATCTAGAATAGAAAATAAAAAACACATTACTTAAACAGACTTGATTGTATAAAAGCAAAAACTTACAGAACCACAGTATTTACGCTTTTTGTCTAATTTTAGCCTAATAATTATAGTTAAATCATCACAACTCTCAGAATAGTTTTAGCTAGAGATGCAAAAAGTGCTATTTTTTGGCCAACAAAAATCTACTTTTCTTCATTGCAACATTTTATTTTCATTAAAAAAAGTCAGTAATAAAATAAAAACAAATTGCAAACAACAGCACAAATAAATACAATGCAATAAAGAGAGATATGAAATAAACATGGCTTTAAGTTTTTCAGGTGGGTCTAACAGCATACTACTGAATGTTATAAAACATTCAGTCAAGAGTAGAGATTGATTTTCTTTGTCTTTTGTTCTATGATTAGCATGTCAGACAGCAGCAGTAATATTAGAGTTTATGCACAGATCCACTATACTGTTATACAACATGCGTTATCTGTATTATATGTTATAACTAATACCATTGTACAACTGACTGTGTTTAACTGAATACTCGCCAAGAAAGGCATTTTAACATCATTTTGTATTTTGAGAGTCTTGTGCACTCCACTTACGCTACATTGGTATAGGCGATCTGATCTGCTGACGCCTGCTCTGGCGCTTGAAAAGTTTAACCATTTTCAACTGCATGACATGCACAACTCACAATTCAGTTAGGCAACAAATTACATCACCCATTCAAAGTAAAGGAGAAGTATTAATGCAGATGGCCTGTGTGAATGCACCATTGTAGATCAGTGGTGCGCATGCTTTTGGTGTGACCACGAAACCTTCGGGAATGACTAAAATTATGGGAAATACAAGCACTATTTACAGGAGCGAATGAGACGAGTGAGTAAGAAGACGCGGGTGTCCCTTCACCATCAGAGAGAAGAGAACAAGAATTCGCAGCTGATGAGCTGCAGTCATTGCCAACAAACACATCATGCATAAAATCTGCCGATTCCCATCCCTGGCCAGTCGATCAGTGCATCTCTAGTTTTAGCATGTTATTGAATAATGCATTGTTAATGAAAAATGTAATTAACCTTGCCATAGTTAAATAAAAAGAGTTGAGTACATGGGCATCACATACAGTGAGTCTCAAACACCATTGCCTCCTCCTTCATATGTAAATCTTGTTTGTGAAAAACACCACAGAAAACCAGGCTATTTTCATCATAACTCCATATTCACATTCACGTAACCGCTGGGATCCTTAATATGTACGCCCCCAACATTTGCATGTCAGCCCATGTTCATTGTCCGGCGGAACTGTGCAGTGCGCAACCGTCAGGAGTTCAGCAGATAAAAACAAGCGTCACACGAGGATAACGAAATCGGCAGATCATGGACACAAATGTCAGGTTCCAGCCTGTGCAGGGGACGTGAGGACTTTTCATAGCCTTCCCACAGATAAACAATGTCAACAGTCATGGTTGAAGTTTATCTACAATCGGCTACCGGAACAATTATTTCAAAGTTGTTCGTTTTCTCAGCCCATTTCACCACGGATAGTTTTCTAACCTAGGACAAAATCAAGCAGGATTCGCATAGCGTCTAAAACTGAAGAAATTGCCGATTCCAAACCATATTCCTGCAAACAGTAAGTAGTGATTTTATCCACTTCTTGACTGTCGAACCCATTTCTGATTAAATTGGAAGTTCTCTTCAAGACAACATTACAATAATATCCCCTGTGTTGTCTAGATCTAACGCAAGATGCTAGCATTGGAAACTCCAAGTAGCACATAACAGTTTGTCAAAAGACAAAAGTTAGAAATCTACATTAATATTCACGACTCTTCCAAATAAGGCAAAAACAGAGCATTACATCCTAGGGACAATTTCTAGAGTTGTAAACAGCTCAAGTAAAGCGTCCAACAGAACCACAAATGTGCATCAATGCAGGAGCAGAGAGTGCTGGAAAAAAAATGCTTGCAAAATATCTCTTTATGCCATGAATTGAATGTATGTACATTTATGTTAGATGGGCCATGAATCTTTGCTGGACAAGAATCCTGATTATTGGACGCAGTTCAGCAAGTGTCAGCATGTCCTTGTACATCAGTTCAATTCACATGCAGCAGCATGTATCTGTGACTGTTTGCTTGTGTGGAAGAGTTTTCTAAGGGAAGGGAAAAGGCCACACTCATGTGTCCGAATCTGTTCGAACAGCAACAAAAGACCGCCTACTGATCTAATGCGTAAACATTATGGGACTCCCACTTGCCAGACAGGATTTAAACTTTGTCGGCTAAAGACATGAAGATGAAAAACATACCAAAGCACAATGTTCTCTCACTATTCCTGATTTAGATCAAAAGATGGGGGGAAAAACATACATTTATCCACACATAGACGGGTGACCATACTCAGTTAATTGAGTTAAGTGATCTACTTTGTTTTAAAGTTGAGTGAACTCAAAAAAGCTGTGCAGCAGGTTGCCTTACAATTTAAAGTTATATCAACTTTTATATCAACACCGCTCTACGGTAATTTGAAAGTGATTGCAGTACCAGTTTTGACCAGAATCTTACCTTTAAACGTATTAATCATGTTAAAAGCTGAACATGTCAAAAGCTTCACTAACTTGCTGAGCAAGATTATTTTCAAACTGTTTTCCTGCCTTGACATTCATCGATCTGGAAAAGAGAAATGTCTACAGGCTCTAGGTCAGAATGCCATGGTCATGGGTTTGAGTCCTAGGGAATGCATGAACTTACAAAATATATACCTTGAAAGCAAAGCAAGATGCATCTGACAAAGCTTAAAATGTAAACCACATATTTGCAGTGAAATCCAACTTGCATATAGCTGAAATGTTTGCGTTCATTTAATTGAGTACATGTCTTGGGCCTTAGATTCAAATATCAAATGCCCCATCGCAAAGTTTATATTTGTGATAGCCGCCTGTGTGTTGAAGCAAGAAGCTCTAGTTCCACATTGTGCCACAGCTGTTTCCCTGTAGGCAGTATGTATAATTGTGTGAGAGGGAAAGAGATAGTGAGACAGAGCAAAAAGTGGTGAGAAACATTGATAGTCTTGGAGAGTTATGTGGTTTTGGATATTGTTTTTCTCATTCCTCTGGTAATGTACTCATCAATAATGGATCAGAATCTTTTGTCTAAACAAATCCTCTCAAATGTACTTTTCATGTTTGGCTGTCTCCTGTAACACGTGACCCTTGTAATACAGACATATTCTGTTACATGATACACACAGACCCAGACATACACAGACCCAGACATTTAAAGCACTGTTTAAACCTGTTATTAAGAAGCATTTTTTGTCAATCTGATAAAAAGTAGATGACACTTAAAGGAGAGTTCACTTTAAAATGAAAATGACCCCATGATTTACTCCCTCTCAAGCCATCCTATGTGTATATGACTTTCTTCTTTCATACGAACACAATCAGAGTTATACTAATAAATATCCTAACGCTTTTATAATGGAAAGGATGGGGTCCATTGAGTTTGAAGATCAAAAAAGCACATCCATCCATAATAAACATACTCCACACATTGCTCAAGGGGGTTAATAAATACCTTCAGAAGCGAATAGATTGGGTTTTTGAAAAAATAAATAAAAAATAAAATAAAATAAATAAATATATATATATATATATATATATATATATATATATATATATATATATATATATATATATATTTAATACTATTAAACAATTTAATAATATTAAATGTAATACAGTAAAATACTGTCTTCTGTATTCAACTTAAGCAGAAAGTATAACGCCTCTACGTTCTAGTAATACGTCGTGCCAGTTACTCTTTATTCGGAATACGGAAGGTGGTCTGCAAGTGCATTGATTATAGGTGGATGTGCTTTTTTAAACTTCAAACTCAATGGACCCCGCCACTGCCATTATAAAGCTTGGAGACATCAGGATATTTATTAATATAAAACAGATTGTGTTCATCAGAAAGAAGAAAGTCATTTACACCTAAGATGGCTTGAGGATGAGTAAATCATGGGGTCATTTTCATTTTAAAGTGACCTACTCCTTTAATACAAATGTAATTGGGGTCTGAAAAGTTTTGAGCTTATCCACTTTTTCCAGAGGTAATCGAAAACACAATAGACTGCAGTGGTTTTAAGATGTAGAGATGCGCATGGGGTCATGCGTAAACATTATGGGACTCCCACTAGCCAGACAGGATTTAAATTTTGTTGGCTGAAGACACAAGTTTGGTTTGAAGATAATACATACCAAAGCACAATGTTCTCTCACCATTCCTGATTTCTAACACGCACTCATCTGCATCAGAGCACAAATTAAAGATGATGCTCTCTGTATGTTTCTCCGTCATCTTTTTAAAAATATGTAAAAAATATCATCTAATATGTAAATTAGCTTGAGCTTATTTCATCCATTAGCTCGAAAGGGCTGAAAAGACCTATACATTTACCCACACATAAGACCCCTCCACTCAGAAATCAGGAAACAAATGATCAAAAGTGGACAAAAGAAACTTTAAACACAAGGTGTAAATGGCTATGTGGCTGCTTTGAGATCAGATCGACAAAAACACATCTTAATAGCAGGTGTAAACAGGGCCTAAGAGTATTTTGCAAGCCCTTGTTCTTCAGTATCAAAAATGTTGCCAGGGTTTTGTTCATGGGTTAATGAAATTAATTACTGCAATCACACACACACACACACACACACACACACACACACACACACACACACACACACACACACACACACACACACACACACACACACACACACACACACACACACACACACACACACACACACACACACACACACACACACACACACACACACACACACACACACACAGGTCTATATGGTTTACAGGGACTCTCCATAGGCGTAATGGTTTTTATGCTGTACAAATCGTATTTTCTATCCCCTTACACTGCCCCTGCCCCTAAACCTACCCATCACAGGAAACATTCTGCATTTTTACTTTCTCAAAAAAACATCATTTAGTATGTTTTTAAGGCCATTTGAATTATGAGGACATTTGATATGTCCTCATAAACCACATAAACAGGTTCACACACACACACACACACACACACACACACACACACACACACACACACACACACACACACACACACGTATGGTTCACTATCTTTGTGGGGACTCTCCATAAACGTAATGGTGTTAATACTGTACAAACTGTATATTTTCTCTCCTTACACTAACCCCTAAACCTATCCATCACACACAAAAAAACGAATTTCAAATCCATTACAATTAAAATTCACCTCATTCAAAAACAGGCACCCACACACACAGTCCATTATGCTGCTTGATATTGCAAAGTGGTATTTGTTATCATATTATTAGAGAGGGAAAGGATGGGGCCAACACAGGTTATACTCCTCATGCCCTCTGGCTCAGGTGCTGATGTCCTTGTTGGTTTGCACATGCATGCTCATTTATAAGCCCGAGCGTGAGTTTCGGAGTTTGCAAGTGTTCAATCTCAGTGTAAAAATACTGCCCATATGATGGCAAGCGCGTGGCATGGTGCTGCTGATGACACAAGTAGCGCCTCCAAATAGCTCCACCAAGACTAAAAATAGCCTCCCTCTGAATGCAGCCAGCCACAAATACAGAGCAGCACTATCGTTTTACTCACCCTGAGAGAGAGAGAGCCTGTCCCCTTGTTTAACAGTTTCATTATGTGAGGAGTGCGTCATTATGAGGTGGAAAAAAAGTGAAAAAGAGGAAAAAAATTAAAGAAAGGAAAGGAAAGAAAGAGTGAGGGCGTAGTAGTTGGCAGGGGGAACCGGTTACCAGAGGGGATTATGGGGTTCGGCAAACAAGAAGCCTTGTATGTATGCGTGTTTTGGATCTGTGCGTTGGATCTGGTGGGTTGCGTAACAAGACGTATGCAAGCTCCTCTCAAAGAAGAATAAGACGTTCGGTCCTAAAGCTTTTACGTATTGAGACGGGACCCACGGTAATGTCGCATGGTCTGCCATCTGCATTTGGCGAAACTGTCCCCCCCTTATATCACACAACTCAAACCACTTCCTCCTTCTATGACATCATCACGATGGCCCACTGCCCCTGATGCTCTCACCACAGCGATGACTCCACGCCAGGCTTCTTTCTTTCTCTCTTTCCACTCCTCCGCTCTGGCCCGTTTTGCGCGTCTGCTCTTGCGCCACACACACACACACGGGAGTGTGTGACGCAGCCAGACTTGGTTGGGCTCCTGTGGCCTGGTTCTCAGGGGCAGCAGTGACTGGACTCTTTGTCTCAGCGGCGGAGTTAAAAATAAAACCCGGGAAAGAGTTTGGCTAGCGTTATACCAGTGTTAGTGATACGTTTCAGCGGCGTCTGGGGAATAGAGACCCCTCTTACACACTCAGACGCATACGGATACACTCACACCTCTCTCGGGAGCTGAACTCACGATGAACTTGGATGTGAAAAACATCCAAAAGCAATGGCCCACAGTGTTTTCTGGACCGGGTGGGAGCATCCACAAAACCGCCACCTCATGACGGAACACTTGTGTCATATTGCGTAACTTCAGACACACATGCAAATTAAATATACGTCCATGTATGCACGCAGCTCTGATATGTAATGGTTATTTGTTATAATGCATTTCCTTTAGCTTAGTAAAAAGAAAAAGGAGGACGTTTTATAATGGAGATTTCGAGGAAGATTATGAAATGTAAAACTCACAGATAACTTTTAACCCAGCACTCCCTTGTTCTCTCAAGTGTGCAGCGATTCTGAATCTGAATTTATCAATGTACCTACTGTACAACTTCAGAGCCCTTTCTTGTCACAAATAGGGAAGAAAAAGCAAATGCATTATCCATTGAATGGAATTTAGCTTCACTTTTTTTTATGTTTAAAATGTTATTTCAATTAATAACGTTCCTTCACTTAACATCAAAAGACTGTGAGTTTAACAGTAAGACGACGACGAGTGTGTTTTGTAATTTAAAGCTGCTGCCTTTATGTGTGTGTGTGTGTCAGTGAGAGATATTATGGGGTCACCTCATACCCTCGAGGCAGGGCAAACCCTTGGCACATTCTGTGAGTACTGGACTCAAGAAACAGTCACAAGGGATCCCACTTGCCAAAGTATACACACACCCAAGGATGCCATAGAAGAATTTGTCAGCTTGCTGGATGAGCTGGGTGGGGTAGGGGATCTTAAACTACACCCTGCCCCTCCTCCCAACCCAAAGAGGAATCAGGTGGTGCGACGACACAGAGTGTGATGGAAAGAGAGCCAGATATATCAGCAGGCGAGCTATTAATGTCTCACAGACACACACACGTAACACAGGGGTATGGTTACAGTGCATTATATGGAGATGATGCTCTTAGACTCTCTGGCATCGACCTGTACATTTGTAAGTTGTGTAACAACGGAGACACTGTCAATGGAAAGTGTTTCTTTTCATTTCTTTGTCTGTGAAAGCAAAACCTAAAGAAACATTACGTAGCCATAAGCCAGAATTACCTGAATATAATCGTTCTGTCCCTCTGTACACAAAACAGAACAAACCTTAAATAAAAAATAAAATGTAAAATAAAATATAAATATAAATATTAGATTAATTGATGTATCATCCGTTTACTTTTTTTCTCAGAAATAAAGCATTTATTGCAACTAAATATAATAAATCAAGATATAAAATAATACATATGTTGTAAATTAAATAATTTTAAATACTAATTCAAAAAGAACTGAATAATACATTGACTTAAGTTATAGGCCTATATTATTTCTCCTCCTAACATAAGTTAAATATGAGCAAAAAAGGTTGTGAAAATAATTTGCATTTGTTTTTTCTTTTTGATTTTCCAACTTTAGCATTGAAAATCCAAATTTCTACAATCAGGGCAATAATTAAGAAGTTACAATGAACTAAAAAGTTACAAATCTGCCTGGAAGAGGACGTGTGTCTATATTGTCTTAATGCACGGTAAGGAGGAGAGTTTGGGTGGATAAAAACTCGTCAAGGATCACAGCTGGAGAATTAGAGAACTGGGGACAGAAAGCCTGACAAAAATTCAAACAGCACCTATATCAGCACATGTTGATAAAAATCATCTGCATCAAATTAATTGCATCAAAAAAGATTTTAAAAATTCTCAGCATATAGCAAATTTAGTTGTCAGACATGATCGGAACTTCAAAAGGGACCTGGTTCTATGGTCAGATGAAACTAATAAAACAGAACTTTTTTTGTAGTACACCCACCAGATGGGTTTGGTGCAAACAGGGATAAAAACCACCTTATTTTTTTGGGTGACTGAGATCTTGTTCAACTGGCCGTGGTTGGATCTTCAATCAGGACAAGGATCCAAAACAAACATCAAAATCAACACAAAAATTGGTCACTGAGCACAAAATGAAGTTTCTGCAGTGATCCTCCCAGTCCCTTGACCTGAACCCTATAGAAAATGAGTGGGGTGAAGAGTAGAGGCCCCAACATGGAGCTGGGAATCTGAAGGATCTGGAGAGATTCTATATGGAGGAATGATCTCTGAACTCTCGTCAGGTGTTCAAACTCATCAGGCATTATAGGAGAAGACTCAGAGCTGGCAGAATCTTGATAAATGGTGGTTGCAAAAAGTATTAAATAAAATGGTCCCATTAATTGTGGCCAATGTGTATTGGAGAAAAACATTTTCTATTGTTTTACATTAATGAAAGGTTAGATTTATGTGATTTATTTTAAATGAAAGATCAAAAGGATACACAATGCAGATTTATTTTCACAGCCTTCCTTGCTTCTTGCTTATATTTCCCAAAGGTGCCAATAATTCTGACCATGCTCTTTTGAAGTGTATAGGCCTGTAGGTCTTGTTTTCTTTTAAAATTGATTATAATTAATATCTCATAATGATGTGCTCGTGTGCGGCGTGAACTGCCCACTTGCATGAATGTTCACAGGTTTGCAATGCCAAGATTCTCACTTAAAAATAAAGTACATCTTTGTTTTGTTTTCCACCAAGCCTTACAGTATACCTTCAGAACATTTGGAATATGCGGCACAAATTGCATGGTATTATTTTATGACACACAAAAAAACACTTTGGCCCTGTCCCAAATGTCACACTTCATATGCACTTTTGGTCTTGTGGACTTACAATGGCTGCCATGTGCGCATGTCTGTTAAGTCCATGGGTGTCCCATTTGTAATTTTAGGTTACAGAAGGGTATTCACGCAAGAGCCCCTTTGTGGTTGATATGCGCCCTCGATGCACACTTTTGCAGAGCCTTCCGCAGCAGACTTTTTCCCGGCACTTCTAAAGCACTGTTACGTCACAAAAGTGGGGAGTCGTAAGAAGCCCACAAGTGTTTAGGGTGCTATTTGGGACAGGGCCATAATGGACGTCACCTTTTTTCTTTTCTTTTTGGGGAAAAAGGCAACATCTAGCTGAGTAGTTGTCCTAGTTTGCACAGTTATAACGAAAGGTTGAATTAACTCTCTAAAACAAATAAATGCTCTAAGTAAAGCGTAGCCCAACAGAACCCATTCACAAAGATTTTATCCGTTGGTAAATAAAACAGGCACCTAAATAAAATACAGGTGTTGGTCATATAATTAGAATATCATCAAAAAGTTGAAGTTGTATATTATATTAATTAATTACACTCAAACTGATATATTTATAATAAATGTTTATTTATTTTAGTTTTGATGATTATAACAGACAACTAGGGAAAATCCCAAATTTTCTCAATATCTGCAGAAAATTAGAATATTACTTAAGAACAATACAAAGAAAGGATTTTTAGAAATCTTGGCCAACTGAAAAGTATGAACATTAAAAGTATAAGCATGAACAGCACTCGATACTTAGTTGGGGCTTCTTTTGGCTAAATTGCTGCACCAATGCGGCTTGGCATGGAGTCGATCAGTCTGTGGCACTGCTCAGGTGTTATGAGAGCCCAGGTTGCTCTGATGGTGGCCTTCAGCTCTTCTGCATTGTTGGGTCTGGCATATCGCATCTTCTTCTTCACAATACCCCATAGATTTTCTATTGGGTTAAGGTCTGTTAAGGTTAAGTTTGCTGGCCAATTAAGAACAGGGATACCATGGTCCTTAAACCAGGCACTGGTTGCTTTGACACTGTGTGCAGGTGCCAAGTCCTGTTGGAAAATAAAATCTGCATCTCCATAAAGTTGGTCAGCAGCAGGAAGCATGAAGTGCTCTAAAACATCCTGGTATATGGCTGCATTGACCTTGGACCTCAGAAAACACAGTGGACCAACACCAGCAGATGACATGGCAACCCAAACCATCACTGACTGTGGAAACTTTACACTGGACCTCAAGCAACGTGGATTGTGTGCCTCTCCTCTCTTCCTCCAGACTCTGGGACCCTGATTTCCAAAGGAAATGCACAATTTACTTTAATCAGAGAACATAACTTTGGACCACTCAGCAGCAGTCCAGTCCTTTTTGTCTTTAGCCCAGATGAGACACTTCTGACGCCATCTGTTTTTCAAGAGCAGCTTGACACTAACGAATGCGCCAGCTGAAACCCATGTCTTGTACAAATCTGTGTGTAGTGGTTCTTGAAGCACTGACTCCAGCTGCAGTCCACTTTTTATGAATTTCCCCTACATTTTTGAATGGGTTTTGTTTCACAATCCTCTCCAGGGTGCAGTTATCTCTATTGTTTGTACACTTTTTTTTACCATACATATTTTCAACTTTTTATTTATAAATCAACTTTTTGATAATATTCTAATTTTATGACCAGCACCTGTAGTTGCAATAAATGCTTTAAGAATCCATAGCAGCGGAGGATTATATTCTGTTACACAGAACTGAGGAACAACTAATGAAGGCACGATTTGATCTTTGGTTGAACAATCAGTGGAAAGCAGCGTTACATTACCACCCGCATGCGGAGATCAAATATTCAAGCTGTTTATCAGCTTTATACCTTTGAAAGTATAAACAAACAAAAAAACTAGTTTAAATCTTGTACCCCCCCCAAAAAAAAAATCTGAAAAATTAAAAACGAAAAAGGCTTTGTTTGCTCTTTTTTCTACTTTTATTATTAAATATAAAAAAACTATGAAAGAATGGCACGAATTCATTGAGAACCAACTGAAATAAAGAACTAAAGTCACTAAAATATAAATTAAATAAATTAATAAAGAACAATAAAAAACAGAATATAAAAATATAAAAATTAAAGTTCAAATAAAAAACTAAATATAAATGAATAATATTATAAAAAAAACATTTAAATAAACTGACATTAAAGCTAAGCTAATGCTAAATGGACATTTGTTTTTGTTCTAATACTTTTTCTTTTTATATGGTCTTTTTCACTAATGGATAAGATTTGCTTATCTGTGTGGTAGATTGATATACACTTCATATAGAATTTTTACTGGCACACGAAAGCTTACCTGCCCTAAATGAAGTGTTTTTGTGTGTGGTTTGGCCTTGAGTTTATGCCCTAAACATGCCCTCATTATGGGTTGGGTCTGTGAGGCGTTATCTCAGCACAAACATACTCTATTTGTCTCTTTTTTTACTACATGCCACATGCTTATGTAAGCGGGTCACACAAAAGAAACTGAAGTAAACAGCCCATGTATACACAACAAATGAATTGCTTTGCATCCTTCCCCCGTCCAACTCTGGTCAATTGTTCCTCTTTTCTCATACAGACAAACAGACACCTTGTGCAAAGCTTGTCTGTTGCTGTTGAAGATCAAAGCAGATTCTTCTGAGGGGTGTGAGTGTGTGTGTATGCTTGCATTTGCATGTGCACAGTTTTTTTTTTTAATGGCTACAAATATGTTATCGCTAAGCCAGCAGAGTTCACTCAGAGTAGCAGCAGTGCAAGGATATGATTCTGTGGATTTGGTATTGATGGCCAAAAAACACCCACCAGACTAGTGTAAATCTTTCTGTGGAATTCAGACTACTCTGTTAGCGGTTCCTTATCAGAAAGAACCTCCTATGTCCCTAATACATCATCACAATCACTATGTTCTTCACCTGGAATGTTACATATTTGGAATTCCTCACATAGTCTTCAACGCTTCCCCTTTCGGAATACATCTGTGGGCACGGTTACCGCATCAGCATCACGTGAAGCACTGAAGAATCAGGAAGACTTAGCTGAGCATTCAAAAAAGGACTACAGCAGGAATTCCCTCTGCACTCAGAATTATGGGAAAACTCCCACACAGACACTGCTCCTCAACACGCTCTTCTAGCCAACCAGACCTAGTATGGTATGGGGAGTGAACACACACTCCAAATGAAATCCAAAATGATAAAGATCCCAGCTTTGATGTGTATGAGTTTGGAGCCGTTCCTTCTGAAGTTTGCTGCAAGTGAGGCGTCTGAACATGCCTGAGGAGTGAGAGCCACACCAGATTAAACCTATTACACAACACACAATAAAATGACCACCACATTCATATCATCAAGTTTAGGAGCTCTCTCATCGATATTACTCAGGCTGAAGGAAGCTCCTGCCCCTCATCCTTATATGGGCATGATCACTTTTTTCTGATGGTCAAAACTATTCTTTCATGTATTATATCTTAAGACATCTATCCACCCACCCACCCATCCAACCAACCAACCAACAAACCACCCATCCATCCATCCATCCATCCATCCATCCATCCATCCATCCACCTACCCACCCACCCAACCAACTATCCACCAATCCATGACTGTAATTTGTAAAAATACCCTCGCAAATGGGAGTTTTTTGTTTCCTCTGTGTCTTTTTATCCATCTTTGGCAAAGAATTGAGGCTGCATTGGAGTGTTTTGATCGCTATACACCATACAACTATACAACTTGCAGAATGAGAAAGCTAAAAACCATCAGAAGACCGAAAACCAAAAGATTGATTAGATGGAAATGGATGATGTATAGCAGCATGCAGTGTAACAATCTTCTGTATATGATATATCATACAGCTAGACCTATAGACATCATATCTGGGAGATATCAGTAAATTTGAGTGCAAATTATCGCATGCGAATGCGCCACACGAAATTCAGGTCTGTGTGTGTGGGGGGGATTTCTAAATCACACAGGGTCTGCAGATAATACTAATCTGGCACGAATTGGGTTTATGTCTGACAATCTATATGATACTATGCATCTAGCTAGTGAGGTGACTATTTGTCTTACTCCATTACTTACCATAATGCATGTTATATCTATCAAGCCTCAAAGCTAAAACTAATCTAAACTTTTAGACAAGGCTTTGCCAAGCCAACATCAGAGTATGACATCACAAACTTTACAGATCTAGTATGAATATTATAATAAAGTTGTAGGCCCACTGGGTTCAGTCAACCTCCCCGCTGAATTCTGCCTCGGATTGTTTGTATATCTCATATATTAATCAGGATGCACTACACCAACGGAAGGAAACCACACGCCAACACAAGAGACATAAGACAGAGCATATTTTGTGTTTCAGTACAGAATGACTGTATGCACAGGTATAGTGAGAGAAAAAAAAAATTCATCTCATGAACCAAAACACATCAAACACATGACTTGAAACTGTATCCCATACAAAGTATAGTTAAGATCTATGAAGCATATTAAAAACGTGAATATAAGTTCCAATATGACTACAGCAGTGATATTGAGCTTGAGGGCAGAAGTCTCTGGAGTGTTTTGGTTCATTAAGAGCTATATTGGCTCAGAGAGGCTGCGGAGAACAAAATAACTTAAGATTTCTATCCATACTGTCAGTCAAAGCAGTAACTAACAACCGATGGCCCACTGAACACAGGTGTGTGTGCGTAGGCATGAGTGAGGGCAAGAGAACAGCCCTAGGCTTTACAGAGATGAATAGAGACATCAGGGAGCAATCCGTAACACAGCATTGCTACAGGGAAACACATGTAACACCAGGTACGCAGGCGGTCGGTGCAGCTGTCAGAAGCCAGCGCGTTTCAGTCATCAGTGCATTGTCTCTCTCACTCTCTTGTTGGTTTTCTCTATAATCTATGCCTGGCTAAATTTGAAGGTACAACGCTCAAACAACGAGAGAACCAAGAAACTGGTTTTGTAATTGATATGGGTGTTGCTTCTAATGCACAATGTGGAAGATTACTGTTTGAAGGTGTTAGATGTTTCTTTGCTGCTAACAGGCACTTGCAGTTATATTGGTAACACACTTTACAATATTTGTTCATATTTGTTAAAATGATATAAAATGCTGTCAAATTACTGTTCATTATTAGTTCATTATGCTTCTAGGTGCAGTAAGTGATTTCTAAGGTTCATTGTTGAACACGGTTGATATTTGAAATCAACCCAAACAAACACACCCCTCCCTACATTGCTCTGCCCCCAAAATGTATGAAAACGTAATGCAAGAGTGGATGTGTGTAACGTAATGAGCAGAAACAATGCCGCCGCTGCGTCTATTTTCAGGCTGTGCTTAGGTTTCCCCAGCGCTGGAAAGGTTTTCTAATACTAAAGCTCTTGCCTTATCGTAACTTTTTTTTCTTCTCCAAAAATACTTTTTCTCTTTGTAGTCTTAAAGTCTTCTTTCTTTTAACAGTCTTTCTTTAAATCTCCTTCTTGCTCACTCGATCTCCTTCCCATCAAAGGTGATACACCCCTAGTTCTGAATGGCTGCAAGTGTGTAGTGGTGTTTGGTCCGATCCACTTTTTCAACAGCGTTTTTCATAAATCGCTTGCTGCACCTTTAAAGGAAATTGAATGAAATCGCAAGAATAGAAAAATAGCTTGACTTATCTATTCCGACAGATACTTTTCAATCCACTGACCTCTAAAATGCTGTATGAACATAAAAATTCATCCATCAAATAAATAATAAGTAATAAATGTTTTGTTAGTCCAAAACACTATTATTTAATTACTTCAATTACTTAATTTTTATACCACTTTATTGAAATGTATAATTAAATTGCTGACTGTGAATGAATATTGACAAAATGAATGGTGTCCCTTTTACACCATTATGCACGTTTATGGGTGTTTGTGTGTAATTGGCCCTTAAACACTCCCAGAAGTTTTCTGTCCGATCATCTTGTTTGACCCGGTGGCACTGTGCTCTTCCTGCCAATTAAACATTATCTCATTACAGACACATCACTACACACACGCGCGCGCGCGCGCGCGCGCGCGCACACACACACACACACAGAGAGAGAGAGAGAGAGAGAGATAGAGAGAGAGAGAGAGAGATAGAGAGAGAGAGAGAGAGAGAGAGAGAGAGAGAGAGAGAGAGAGAGAGAGAGAGAGAGAGAGAGAGAGAGAGAGAGAGAGAGAGAGAGAGAGAGAGAGAGAGAGATACTCTCACACTCTCTGTACTTCAAACATACTGAATACTGACACAGGTGTAGAAATATAAAGAAAACACATTTCATACACACATAGAATGATCAAAGCACCCTGTATATACATTTAAGCACACTCACTCACTCGCACACGCGCACGCTCATACACACACACCCACACGCGCGCGCACACACACACACAGTGAACATTCTCTGGCTCCCAGCAGTGTTATAATGAGAGTGTTGGCAAGGGCATATGGCTATGTTGGATTTATCCAGATGAAGTGCTGATTATTTAAACGAGTTTTACTCATCTTTTAATGTCTGACTAATTCTGCTGACCCAGGGCTGTTGACCTTGAGCAAGGTATGTATGCATGTGTCCATTTGTATGTAAGCAAGCCACAGATAAATTTACAATGTGAAAAATAAGGATTCCTTATTAATTCTTGCTAGAATAACCTTAAAAGTCCCATTCTTTGCGATTCCATCTTTCAAACTTTAGTTAGTGTGAAATGTTGCTGTTAGAGCATAAATAATACCTGTAAAATTATAAAGCTCAAAGTTCAATGCCAAGCGAGCTATTTTATTTAACAGAAGCTCCCTTTCAAAGCCTACAGCGAACGGCTGGTTTGGACTACACCCCTGGACTTCCTTCAGGAATGACGTCACTAGAACCATTTGTTGACTAACCCTCCGCCCACAAGAACACGCAAAATAGGGGGCGTGGTCTTGTTGCTCTCCCACATGGAGAAGAGCGCGCATTCAGCGCTTGCATCTCCCCGTTATGGTAAGAGGCGGGACCTTTCCGGACAAAGTGCGCTAAGCTGCTGTCCAATCACAACACGGGAAGCGCTGGCCCAATCAGAACTCGTTACGTGTTTCTGAAGGAGGGACTTCATAGAACAAGGAAATCATCAGGCCGTTTTTAGGACAGAGAAAACAGCGCTGTACAGATAAGTCAATTGTGTGAAAAATACTGTGGTTTTTTACACGTGAAACATGAACTCATGTTATATTGCACACTGTAAACATAATCAAAGCTTCGAAAACACGCGAAGAACGGGACCTTTAATATGTTCTTTCTATGTAATGCTTCTAAGTATTATCCGTTAACGGAGAAAAAGTAAAACTGTTTGGGTTCTTTAAAGGGGTGATGAAATGAGAAATCAACTTTCCCTTGAACTTTTGATATATAAAAAGTCATGGTAATCCTGTAAGTTTCAGGGCTGAAAACTTCCTTGTTAGTCAAAGAAAAGCTTTTATAGACCCCCATCCCAGAAAACGATCGTGTGCGCATCTTGATGTCATCTGTTACGAAACACCGCCTCTACACCGTGTCTAAATCAGTAGACGCCGCCCACTGACTCATAGAGCTGTTCAGATCACGTTAGCCAGCAGCAATAAACATGCTGAAGAAGATAGCAAGATATTGCGCTATTCCTGATTGTGAAAGAACACAGTCACTGCATAAGCTTCCTTCAGATCCTAATATTAGGAATGTGTGATACTTCATTTATTTTTAATGAAGTTTCAGCTCACGTGGGGAAGAAAATGCATGCGTGCGTGTTCGCTCCATTTCACTGCGGAATCATTTGTAAACAAGTCTCAGGTCAATGCTGGATTTGAAAAACATAATGAGATTTACACACTTCTATATTGGATCCAACAGAAATGGTGCAGCACACATATGTGAGTAAAAACATGTTTTTTGTATGTACGTGTCTAACAGAACATAACTCTAGCACGCTGGACTCAGACATGTATGGGCCAGCGCTCGCAATGCCCAACGTCCCGGGGCTGTGTGTTTTCTAGACGGGGTACCAAAAGGCCGGTGAATCTCAAATAGTGAAATAATATTAATTTCTTAAGCTGCGCTGTTCACTTTCTCTTGACTTGACATTTGAAGGTTCACGCTTATATCCACCAATCAGGCCGGCCAATTAATACATTATAATATTATAATATTCCAATCAATCGCGGGTGGATGAGAAATAAATCATTGTGTTTGTTTGATAAAGACGTTTACGAGCCCTGTGGTCGGGAGAATCATTCCGGTTGCCGTTTTCAAAACAATCCCTCCCTCTGCCCCTCATGTGAACTGAACTGACAGGGGCATAGATTTGACAGGGGAGCGCTCATTATATGCAAATCTTATCCAATCCTAGCCGTGGGCATTTACTTCTAAGTCTCCAGTGCAGCACGGCCATCAAAACCCAGAGTTCAGCAGAGAGCCTCAAAACCAGTGTAGAAAATAGCCTATTACTTATTAGTTATGTTTTTGAATGTAAAAACCACACAAACATCATTAGCTGACCTCAGACAACAGTAAAAATAAAAATAAAATAACACCTTCATAACACCTTTAAAACACAAAATGATCTTATATAGCATCAGGATTCAAAGAAAAAAGTAAAATTAATCAATAATGTATGATGAACATCCTGTTTACAAATCAGACATTTATGACCACATACATTTTGTAACCCTAGTTTCAAAGCTTTATAGACAAGTTGTTTCACATACATATGGGCAAAGTTTAAAATCATGAGATAAAGTTAAAAATAAAGACACATAGTGATTCTTTCGTTTGATCACTTGAAAACTGAAACTTCATATTTGTATAATTCATACATTAATTTTTTTTTTCTTTTGTTGGATAAACCTGAAACTTTTGTTGGATAAACGTGAAACTAGATCAGTGATAAACCACTGATCTATATAATGTTTTCTATATAGATCAGTGGTTGTGTCACATATTTGTATGGTAACCCAAAATGCACAAATCATACAATCTGAATATAATTGCAAACTAAAATAATCAGGAGATAGGATATCGACAAAGATGATACACTGAGACAAACACAGGCAACTAAGGAAGACACAGGTATAAATCATAGGTAAACATAGTAATAAACAAGGACCTATATAATAAGTTACCACGGAATCAGAACTAAACTGCAATTAAAACACAAATGAAACACATAAACAAAAAGACAACTAAGGCCACATCCACACACTTTCCCTATCCAATCTTTTATTCCTCCTCATCTCAAGAAATATCTGCATTGACACGAAACCACTGAAACCGACCCAAACGATGTAGTATACATGCCAGGCCAGTAGTGGCGCTGTAATTCTGCCACATAAATACACTAAAAGTGGAAAAGAAGAGTTGTTCCTTATAGGCCCTGTTCCAAATGGCACACTTCATGCACACTTTCGGTCTTGTGGGCTTAAAATGGCCATTACGTGCGTGTCTGTTAAAGGGTTAGTTCATCCAAAAATGAAAATTAGATGTTTATCTGCTTACCCCCAGTGCATCCAACATGTAGGTGTGTCTGTTTCTTCAGTAGAACACAAATGAAGATTTTTAACTCCAACCGTTGCTGTTCTAGAATCCTCATTAGTGCCTGCGCAGATCGATCGAATGAGGAATCTGAATGGTATATATCTCGTGCCAACTTGACCTCCTCATCAGACGAAAGTTACTGCTGATGGGAAAACTTGATGAGACTTGTCGTGATATGAGGTAAAAAAAGAAAAAAGAAGCATAAATACGGTTCGGTTTCTCACAGAAACCGATCGCCTAAGCATGTTTTTTTGTTTGTATGTTTTCCTCTCATAGAATCATTACCTATTCACCCCATTATATGACTGGCACACAGCAACGGTTGGAGTTAAAATCTTAACTTGTGATCTACTGAAGAAACAGACACACCTACATGTTGGATGCACTGGGGGTAAGCAGATAAACATCTAATTTTATTTTTGGGTGAACTATCCCTTTAAGTCCACAAGACTGTAAGGTGTCCCATTCCTCATTTAAGCTTAAAGAAGGGTGCTTGTAAGCGCCCCCTTTGCGGCTGCTATGCGCCCTCGTTGCACACTTCAGCTGATCCTGCAAGTTTGTGAGCTACGCAGAGGACTTCTACCTGGCAGTCAAAGCAGCATTACGTTGTGAAAGTGTGGAATCAGAGGAAGACCTTGAGGGTTTAGGGTGACATCTGGGACAGGGCCATAGTCTTTACTGCGCGGGACATGGTGTGATGACATCACCGTTTCACAAAATATACAGATTGGCTGGACACGTTAACACAAGTCTGTTTTTTAGATGTATCTACTCTGAGACACGGTTTCAAAAAATATCAGTGTGGACGAAACGCTGATGTGATACAAAAATTTTACGTATACAGCTAAGTGCATCTTAACCAAACCCACCAATTACTTTAGAAATATTAACTTACTTTATTGTAGAGGGAAAGTGAAAGTGTTTAGGTAGGGGACAAAGAAATTCTGGCAAATTTAGTGAAATTTAAAGCTAATATGTTATTTACAATATATATATATATATATATATATATATATATATATATATATATATATATATATATATATATATATATATATATATATTGTAAATAACATATTAGCTTTAAATTTAAATAACATATTATATATATATACACACACACAGATGTCCATATACATGTATATATTGCAGTACACAAACATTCTTCTAAATAAATCACCTAGAAGGAAGGTAAGCTGACCCATCTTATTCAGTTCTCTCTGAGATCATTTTTCCATATCCCAAGTTTTGACACAAGAGAGTGGAATATGAATGCAAAGCAGCCTGGAAAAAAAATGGAAAAAATAAACAAATGGAACAGTAAAGCGTAAATGCCCGTTTCCAAATCCGGTGTTTGTTTAATGTTTACACAATCACAAATGTGCACACATAAACCGAAACACACGCTTTGTATGATGGTATTGGTAACGTTACGCAAAAATGACCTGTCTGCAGCAAGATATTTTCAGTGTCTGTCACTAATAAAACACACACTCCATATTACAAACAGGTACCCAAGTCACAACGAAACCGTCTAATGTGCTCTTTTGAAATATGCCTGATGTCAAAAGGACTCAGTACATTGTACAATGAAGCTGGGTGGGCTGACTGTGTGCTGGAGACAGACATTATTAGAAAGAGAGATAGAGATGACTGTGTGTGTGTGTGTGTGTGTGTGTGTGTGTGTGTGTGTGTGTGTGTGTGTGTGTGTGTGTGTGTGTGTGTGTATGCCAAGTGAGGGGGGCATTTCCCTTAGGGGGAATGTGCCACTTGGATCGGTAAATCACCATTGGACCCTCCCCCCCTTCCACTCTACTCTCGTCCCCCAGTTCAGACTGAGCCTGTCAGAACAAATCACCTCATACAGTCTCCTGAGGGACATGGAGAGAGAGAGAGACAGACAGACTGAGAGAGAAACTTACAGGGGGATTTATTTTATTATTATTAAATAAATATGAATAGCTTCCATAATCTTTAAGCTTTCCATAACTTGTAGATCACTATATGATAAACATGCCCATTTTTTAATCATCACTAAATGCTAAAAAACTAATTAATTATTTCATTTCAAAAGTAATGTTACCTCACACTGGACGATAATAACTATAATCCACACAGAATGTCATTTTGAAATGTATTTCTGATTAAAAAAATAGCCAAGCAGTCTGAAGATTGTGGAGGAGGGAGAGAGGTAAGAAGTGTGTCTTATTAATTTATGTGCTGCTGGGCTGGTCTAATGAGATTACAAGCAGAGATGGTAAGGAGACAGAGCCACTCTATTAGAGCTCTGAGTCAGACTAGGAGAAGAACCCTGAGCCCCGGGCCCCTTCCCAGCTACATTGCTCTGCTACAGGGGGCCCTAACCTTAAACCCAGTGCCACTGTGGCTTATCACATACACACAGACCTGCATGAGTCAATGGTATGTTGAGCTCTTATACACACGTATACATGCACACATACACATATACACACACACACGCGCGCACACACGTCTGGTTCACTATCTTTGTGGGGACTCTCCATAGATGTAATGGTTTTTATACTGTACAAACCGTATTTTCTATCCCCTACACCGCCCCTGCCCCTAAACCTACCCATTCACAGGAAACATTCTGCATTTTTACTTTCTCAAAAAAACTCATCCTGTATGATTTATAAGCCTTGTGAAAAGTGGGGACCACTGGCTGGTAGCACAATGTAGGTGATCTCAGGATTTACTATCCTTATGGGGACATTTAGTCCCCACAATGTAATATAAACAAGGGCGCACACACACACAAATTCTGGGGATAATTAGGTTAACATACACCCTAAACCTTTTTATTATTTTTATTAAGACACTATTTAGTATGTAGTATTTTTTTCTTGTAAAGTTGGATTTTCTAAAATATGACCCATGCACACGACAAGATAAAAAGTGTCAGAGCCATGTGGTGATGTGGGTAGAGTATTTCGTCAAGGCGCGTGCAGAGCCGTTGTGTTTGTGAGGGTACAGGTTTAAGTCCTGCCTGCATTATTTCTATTTCACAGGTAGTGCACATGCCTCAACATTTTGTGCATGTAACATGTAACACATCCAGAAGCTCTGAACAGGTTTATTGGCATCTACCAAACTCCTTCCTCAGCCTTTGCCCTCTCTCAATATGTTCTCCTCTTGTCCATGCTGTGTTTCTGATCTCAAATCCCTTCCTACAAGGTGTCCACGTTTAGACTCAAATGTGCGTACGGGGAAAGACTCTTAAGACAGCCTTTACGAGTTAGCATATCTTGGTGTGACGTGTGAGAGGATCAAGGCTCTTAGGGCAGTCCTGGCTAAACAAGTTAAACGTTTCCGGCTGCGGCTTCCCCAGCTCCTGTTGCCTCATGGCTTCTCCTGTGCCACAAATAGCTACAAGGAGGGACAAATACACTTCTAAAGGATGGCTAATAGGCTTAATGGGGTAGCCTGACCTTACAAGATCACCATCAGTGTGTTTGTGAGTGTGCTTGTGTATATCTAGAACACAGACACAAACATTGACACAATTTATATTAATGTCTGTGGCTATTAAGGTCAAAATAAGTGATTGGCCTACACATATGTGGTATATTGTGGTTTTGTGTGGGAAATAAGGTTATAAACCAAGCTGTTACCACACTACATATTGACCCATGGTGTTATTCCTTGTCTTAAGTATAAATCACACTAAATATTAGATTTAGATTTAAAACAAGAAGAAAAAAAGTCAGTGGCTATTTGCAGTAATTTCTTTGTAATAAATGTAAATAGTTAGATGCTATTCAGAATTTTATATAGTGGCAGATCTCTTTATTAAACTCTCTATTATCAAACACATACTAGACACTTTTTCTTACTTTTTGAATATTTTATTAATTTATATAGAAAATAAATGCCTTTCTGATCTTATATATGAAGGGAAAAGGAAGGGGGAAAGGGAAAAGGGAGTAGAGCGAGTTTGGCACGTTCGGCTTCGAACTTGCGTCAATTCGCATCAAATATTTCTGCCACACGTCTAACCCTACACTATTCTTACTGTTTACAAACTAGAATCTTCTGCAACTTTGTCTGGATATCACAACCAGATATCAGTAGGTGAAGTTAGTGTAAATAGCCTCTGTCAAAAAAGCTGGCTATTTGCACTTAGTGTAAAAAAAAAACCAATGGTGTAAGAAAAATAAACTTACAAAAATTCAATTTAGCTTCTTAACCAAATGCATTTTTAGTTATTTTTAGTGTTTGAAATGAGAGCACTTACCAGTAATTTTTTATAAAGCACAATAATGTACCTTTTCTTACACTTTTACTGTATGTATGGGAGTATACATATATTAAATTTTTCAAGAACAAATTTGTGTATAAAAACATATTAACATTTTCACAAACCAATTTGTTCTTGAAAATAGCATATGCAGATTTTACACACAAACTGTATATGCACAGTTCGTGAATGAAACCCAGTTATTGTTTGCAATGTAGTGTAGTGTGTATACATCGATCAGGCATAACATTATGACTAATATTAATATTTTGTTGGTCTCCCATCTGCTGCCAAAACAGCCTTGACACTTCGAGGCATGGACTCCATTAGACCCATGTTGTGTGCTGTAGTATCTGGCACCAAGATTTTAGCAACAGATCCATTAAGTCCTGTAAGTTGTGAGGCAAGTCCTTTAAGTCCTCCATGGATCGGACTTGTTTGTTCAGCACATCTCACAGATGCTCGATTAGATTGAGATCTGGGGAATTTGGAGGTCAAGTCGAACTCGTTGCTACGCTCCTCAAACCATTCCTGCTTTGTGGCAGGGCAAATTATCCTGCTGAAAGTGGCCACAGCCACCAGGGAATACCATTTACATGAAAGAGTGTACAAGGTCTGCAACAATGCTTAGGGAGGTGGTACATATCAAAGTAACATCCACATGGATGGCAGGACCCAAGGTTTCCCAACAGAACATTGCCCAAAGCATCCCACTGCCTCCACCAGCTTTTGCCTTCTTCCCATAGTGCATCCTGGTGCCATGTGTTCCACAGGTAAGTGACGCACGCACCCGGCCATCCATGTGATGTAAAAGAAAACGTGATTCATCAGACAAAGCCACCTTCTTCCATTGCTCCATGGTCCAGTTCTGTTGCTCACATCCCCACTTTTGGTGCTTTCGCCAGTGGACAGGGGTCAACACGGGCACCCAGACTGGTCTGCGGCTATGCAGCCCCATACACAACAAACTGTGTTAAAACTGTGTACTCTGACATCTTTCTATCAGAAATAGCATTAATTTATTGAGCAATTTGAGCTACAGTAGCTTGTTTGTTTGATGGGGTCACACGGGCCAGCTTTCACTCCACATGTGCATCAATGAGCCTTGGCCACCCATGACCCTTTCACCAGTTCACGACTGTTGCTTAATTGGACATCTATTGATAGATACTGACCAATGCAGAACGGGAAAATCCCACAAGAGCTGGAGTTTTTTAGATGCTCTGACCCAGTCGTCTAGCCATCGCAGTTTGGCCCTTGTCAAACTCGTTAAAATCCTCATGCTTTCCCATTTTTCTTGCTTCTAACACATCAAGTGTGAGGACAAAATGTTCAGTTGCTGCCAAATATATCCCACCCTCTAACAGGTGCTGTTATGAAGAGATAATCAGTGTTAACCACTTCACCTATTAGTGGTCATAATGTAATGTGTATGTGTGTCATAATCCTGGATGGAATTCCCTCATCAGTGACATAGTGTGTGAAGTCAGCTTTCTGTAATCCTAATCCAGATTCCACGTAAGAACCTGCAATGTGTCCCCCATGTCGTCACTCCATGTTGACAGGATTACCTCCTCTTTATTCCTCCTGCTGACTGAGAATTCCATCAGCAGCTCACCTGTCACATGGAGAACACACTCTGAGATTTTATAATGTTAGTAGGTGCAATTCATTCTTGGTGAATCCTGCTAAATATTTTACCTCATGTGTAAATGCTGCCAAACATTCTGCTAAAATATGCCAAAAGTTGTATTTGTGTAACCTCAATATGTAACCTCCCCTGACCTGATTTATTTTATATAAACCGGGTTACGGAACATTCTCTTTTTTTTCCCACAGCGTGGTTGAAGTTACCAAAGTCTGCTGTGTGAACTCTGACTATATCTCAAGTAATAGATCAGTCACACTGGGCCTGAATGAGCCTCTTTGTCTCCCTGTACGGTCAGAAACACACGCACATACGCATGTACATACAGCATTCTGAGAAGCTTTGCGCAAGTATACGCAGGCCACCCAGCATTGAAATGGTCACGTTGTTGTTTTAGGACCGAATCGTCAGCAAACGCCCGACTGTCTTTGGGAAGGAAATCAGAACACAGCACTCTAGAAATAAAATCATCCCAGAGTGCATCTCAGTACTGTCTCACTCTTTCTTACTTTTCATTTGCCTTCTCTCTCTCTCTCTCTCTCTCTCTCTCTATCTCTCTCTCTCTCTCTCTCTCTCTCTCCTCAAGATATACCCATAGGGAGACAATGCTGACTCTCATATTCCCTTCAGCTCAGAACACTAGAGGCAATAAACTTTTCATTTGACATCTGTGTTTCTGTCTCTACTCTTTTTCAAAACCTCTCATTTTTCATTTGTGCTTGTGTCAAACTTGCTGCTGTCACAGCGTGACTTTGTAAATTGTGCAGTGGCCGGGATCAGCATGCCACCATTGTGAGTATATGTGCAGCCTGTTAGTTCAGACTGCTACCATCAAGGGAACTGTGAATAAAATCCATAACATTCATTGACATTTCTGTGGTGGAAGCAGGAAGATCAGGATTTCCACAGTAAAAAAAGAAGCAGTGAAGTATAAACACTATCGGACTGACCCAAGATCAGGGCATTCACATTGATACTTTTTGTACTTAAAACATTCACATACAAAGACTCTCAGAAACCTGGATGTCCTGATGCCCTGGAACCATTGATATTTATTATGTGAGCATTTTTTGTATTTACTTACTTCACTTCCACTTAGTACACTTCCATCCTATCCTTAACATAAAGTCATGATGTAACAAAAGCAGCGACAGATATTCCCTTTCAGTCGGTCACGTTCTATGTATGTCAGATATTGTATCTTGCACCCTGCCCTGCATCGTGAGTATAAATGTGGAAGTAGACGCAGCGCACATTTGTTCTTCACTTCGGAGCCGAGACTGATGTATCTGCAGTTTTCTGAGAGTGCAAACCAAGTTAGGCTACCTCTCTGTACCAGGTGTTGGAGTGTCTACAAAGAGTGTTGCTTTGCAGTTGGAATGTGGGCGCTTCATTGAGTGTGCCAGCAGGCTGTACTATTTCCTGCTGTGCACTGTGGCCAGCCCTGGGTGCTTCAGCACTTAAAGAAAGTTATCTCCCTAAAAGAGTGGCATGGGTGTGAAGCATATATTCAATATGTCTTTCGATGTGTTTCTGGATGCGGTCGTTCCCTGTTGTCTTTTCTATGCGCACGTGTTTGGGCATTCAGCACGCTGAGGCAGCTTTTGTGGAGAGTCCCCTTACCCATACCCCGATCTAGTTCTTTGCCCGCTGTCCAGCAGCAAAGGGCTACTTTGGCACAGGGCCAGGGTGATTTGAGGATCACGGTGAGGGCTTCCCCGCTGAGGCAATCTCCATGGACCCATCACCACTGTAATGCCACAGTCTGTGGTGCTTCCCAAAGAGCGTGTTTGGCCTTCTAGACAGGGTGGGCGTCCAGTCGTTTCTTTCGGAGCACCATGATGAATAGATGCCCACCGCTGCATCGGAGTGGGAGCTTCAGTCATCTCGGCTACGTTACTGCCTTCTAGACCCAGAATTGACAGCTATGCTAGCACAGGCTCCCCACAAGGTTGGACTCATGTGGAATCCTCCACCTTGTCCTGAACCTTCTAGGCTGGGCTACTGGTTTCTTGGAGCGGGTCATTCTGGTTCTCAGCATCCTGCCACTGTGCCATTCATCCTCATGAGGAGATTACCAGGTCATGGAAAGCATGTTTTTCTGCCATGAACCAATCTGATACCTCCTCACACCTCACTACCCGCACGCAGGCCACCAAGATGCAACTGTTTCCGGCATCCGCTTCCTTCTGGAGGGGTAATTCGCGTCTCCCATCCAAGACCTGTATGTTCTTGTTCATTCTCGCAGACAAGGCACACAGAGCCTGTGGACAGGTGTTTTCTGCTCTGCATGTCAATACGCTATTACAAGTGCATTAGGCCCAGGCACTGAGGGACATGAATGAGGGTAGCCCTGACCCAGAGCTCTTGTGTGAGCTCCGTGTAGCGATGGACCTCACTGCACATTCAGTTGTAGAAGGGCCGTGTGGCAAATTCTGATTCCTTTTGTTTTTGTTCTGCTGCTGGCTCCAGATAATTAAATTGTCAATAAAAGAGCAGATTCCTATATCTCTGGGTCCCAAGAGATATAGCCGCTTGGCGGTGTATGGCTATGCCTTGTCACCCTCAGGTCCCTCTATCATTGCCAACGGAGGGCAGCGTCTGTGTCCAGGATGCACTCAAGAGGCCACCACACAACCTCTCTGCCCTCCAATGGGAAAAGGTAAGCATTGTACCGCACACTCAGACTCCACTTTGGCAAATTCTTTTGAATTGGTCCCTCCACAGGCTGCCGTTCAAGATGTTGACACAGAAATGCATCTTGGGCTGCATCCGTCCCCCAGATTGGTTTGCAGCGATCAACCTGAAAGACGCATACTTTCATGTCTCAATTCAACCTCGATACAGACCTCTCCTACACTTTGTGTTCTGGGGACATCCATATCAGTACATCCTGCCCTTAGGGTGGTCCCTGTTGCCCAGTGTCTTCACGATAGTTGTGGACGCAACCTATACTCCTATGTGAAAGTGTGGTGTTCGCATATTGGCTCATATTGGCCCAGTCGAGAGAGCCGCTGTGAGAAGACAGGGACATGGTGCTCAGTCACCTCAACCAGTCAACTGGGAAAAGAGCAAACTCTCCCCCATGCAGAGGATCTCTTTTCTCAGTATGGAGTTGGACTATATCAATCTGACAGCGCTCCTCACCGCAGAGCACGTCCAGTCGGTGTTGAACTGCTAGAATTCATTCAGACACAGAACAGCAACCCAACTGACAGATTTTCAGATGCTCCTGAGGCATATGGTATCCGAAGTAATTATCCAATTGATTTTAATACAAGCGCAACATCATTTGTACAGGCTCTGTGGCGAAACTAGCTGCACCAGACTGTACAGCTCTGACCATGTACAGTGAAGTGTCGAAGTAAACCACAGGCTGCCTACACGACTGAATTTATGTGCGTGGTCAGCTATGAGGTCACAGAGGTCCGGACCTCTGTATTTTTCTGAGCTGTACATAATAACTATTGTGAAATACTTGACGAGTATTAACACTACTTTAGTGCTGCAAAGGTATTTTCTTATCTGAGCTGCCCTGTCTGTGGTCTGTCACCGCTCGACAATGTAATAATATTTGAGATGGCCAATCAAATTAAAGTAGACAGGCGTTCACAAAAGCTGCTAAGTGCAAATTTGCATTTTGCAGTGCGAGTCAAGTAACGCTTCAGTAAATGTTGTGAGATGTAGCTAAACTAAACATGTCATATTTAACAGCTGTTTTAGAATAGAAATGTTAAACAATAAACAGACTAGTCAGAGCTCAGCTTTAGGAGGGGAAGAGACAGGGCAAGATAAGGACAAAAGAGTGAAAGAGTGATGGAAATGAGAGAGTGATAGAATGAAGGTGATGAAATGAGGAGAGAGCTGGTATGACAGATTTTTTAGCCTTTAAGCATGTTAAAATGCACTTATATAGATCAGAGAAATTTCTTTAAAAAAAAAAAAACTTTACAAAAAAAACCCTACAAATTTGAGCTATTTTGGGGGGCATGGTTCCACGTGGAAGTATAAAATAGCTCAAATTTGGGACCTCTGGTTGTAAAATCTCTTAAGGCAGTTGTGCCTTATGCTCAAAAGTTGTTGCTGTTTCTGCAAACCTGTTATATGGAGTTAATGCATTTATGCTGTTAATGTGCTACTATGTGGGGCCTTGGGTTTGCAGTAGCCCCAGGGCCCTACGTGTTCTTAATCCAGGCCGGGTAATGTGATGGCACATGAAAGCAAACATTTGTTGTTTTGTGTGGCATTTAATCAAATTGTAAATACCTGGGGAAAGCCTGTAGAAACAAGCATTTTTTAAACATTCTGAGAAATTCAGCAAAACATTCCATTTTCTCTCATGAATGATGAACTGTCTGCATACAGACATTTTTGTGTGAATGATTCATCCAAGTGCTATTGTTTTGACCTTATAATGTTTAATCAAAATGTCATAACTGCCTTATAGTGAATATGGCACACTATTACAATAATTTAGTATGGCACATTATTCCAATCATTTAGTTTGCTTAAACCCACCCTCACAATGACTACATCACAAAATCCAAAATGATAAATGTTTCGGCATACTCTGATGTATGTCACAATACAGAATCTATGACTATTTTAGTTTCTGTGTGACTTTCAGCAAACTTTTCACTACAGTGTGCATTTGGTAATATATATTTTTTATTTATTGTGTCTGTCACTAACCCCTTTCAAAAGATGCTAAGAACAGGTGTAGCCATCTGTCCTTTCAGCCCCAAAATATGCTACGACTTCACAAAGTACTAAAAGACTAAAAATGAATTTAATTTGCACCTGCGTCACTTCTGCTATAACATTTTCAGAGTTTCTTATCTGTTCTGTCTGGCATTTGGGTAAAGGTCAGAAAAGAATGCACTCTGTAGACTGCAGGACTGTTCTGTTCAAGCCCAAATCGCAGCTTTGCTCCCTGGCTTTGTATCGCCGCATCCTGAAACATTTAACTAACATTGGACCATTTCAATGCACAATGGAACATGGCTGTTTTTTGAGTAGGTTGGTGGAGAATGTGAGTGCGTGTGCTGCTAGTTTTCATATTCTGTATACATGAAAGACATAAACTGGCCTCCATGACGACAAATATACAACCTGGACAATTTCCACAGCATCTGCTGCGCTTTTATTCATTAGTGTAAATGTGTATGTTTTTTGTGTGTGCACGTTTGTCAGTGGGGTCTCACTGACTTCATTCTGTGGGGCTTTGTGAACTTGTGAGTCATAATTCTGACGATGAGTGTCTTTCCACCGGAACAAACGACACAAGGAACAAAAAGAACAGAGCAGCACTCCTTTATTCTATTTCTAAATCTTAAACAAACACAAACAGAACTATTCTGCATAGAATACAGTTTTCAGACCAATTTTGTTCCTTGTAATCTTGTATTTCTCCTACAGTTCAGTTTCCAACAAATCATCTTTGTAGGCTGCAATGTAATGTTTAATGTGTGGTGGTCTCTTTTAGCTTAAACTGGAAGTATAATCTGAGACTTTCAAGTTTTGAGACGGAGAATTTTTGATTTTGAATCTCTTTGGCCCTGTATATAGCATGCTTGTATGTGAAGAATGATAGTCCTGTTCTGGAATATTCTCCTTGACAAACAGATTAAACATTTATCACTTTCATTGCCTATGCACATATATGCCAGGCCAAATATTACGACTTGCCATTTACACATACTAACAGGCCATCTAGGTCAATTTAATGTAAAAACATGAGAGTATTTTTTACTGTACTTTTTACCACTGTCCTTTGCTGGAGGTTGTTCTAAATATTGCATGGTAATGGTAGATATTCCACAGACTAAGTCTCTTAATAATCATAACAGAGTCTGTTAATATTATTTGACCATAATAAGTAAAATAAATCTTGAATGAATTTAGATTAACAGCCTTTATCAAATGTGATGGTATGAAAAGTATATGTACCGTGAAATTTTGTGTCAAGTGTCATACGGATCCAGGAGTGCACCAAACCCGAGACTACCTGTAGAAGGTGGTTAGAGTTCAGCTGCACTGGATTTGCAAGATTTTCATGATTTTCATGAATGTGAGTTTGCAAGCGGCAGAAAGCTGTCTTCATGCGGAGCACATACATTAAAAACACATTCTGTTTACTATCATGCGCCATGCACGTTTGTTATCATGTAAGATGAATGCAAATGCACCAGGGTTTAAGAGAATCAAGTGAGTGTGAAACAAGACCAACACTGCATTGAGCACCAGGAACCATCACAACCAACTGTTTTCTATTTTAATATTTTCGGAATGCAATCTATTCCTGTGACGGCAAAACTGATTTTTCAGTGTCACATGGTCCTTAAAGTTAAACTAGGATCATGTTAAACTAAGGAACATAAGGACCACTTTGACCAATTAAATGCATCCTTGCTGAAACAAAATATAATAAAAAATGTACTGGTTTTAAACAGTAATGTATAAAATATACAAAGCATTTATATAAAAGTATTTAACAGTTTTCATATGTAAGCACATTATAACATTATAACTATTAGAACTAATAGCCCATCCTAATTCAGGTAACAAACCGCCTTGCAGGTTTTTTTGTGTGTGGATCAAACAAATGGGAACTGCAGTCTATATAAGTGAATCTTGTTTAAAGGACTCTCATATAAGTGGGACAGACCCCTGTTAGATCACTGTACATCCTCTTACACATTTATGACAACATTTAGATTCTGTATTGACCGAATAAATAAGATGAAAAGATTCTGGATTTCGTTATCCTGTGAATATGCACAGTCAAGTGTGTGCGGGGAGAAAGTGAAATATTTTAGGTTAGATGCAGATCTGTCTGTGGTTTCCTCATAGAGCTACAGTGACAAGAAGTGGAATAAATATCCTCTTACTGACACACACAAATACACGTCACTAGGAACACTGTGCCTTGTTACACAAGCCCCCACTGGAAACAGGATGCTGCCTTATCACACACATAGATTCAATGAGTAAACACACTCACCAACAAATTTAGAAGTCTATATCTAAAACCCTGTCACCTCATTTGAGAGAGTGTGTGTCGACGAATGTGTTAAACGTTAACATAGAGAGCTGTTATTCACAGAATGAATCAGCAGAGAGGAAAAAAGAGAAGGAAATGTTGTGGTTGAGCACACAAGTACACGTTAACGCACTCACTCACATATATATGTGCGCGCACACACACACACTCTCTCTCATGCACAAAAATAGCTCAGTCAGCATAAACAACACATTTCATTCATAAAAAGCAGCTCAGTCTCCACCCATACATGGTCTGTCATCATCAAGTCATGTGACCTTAAACCACACAGAGCAGAAACAGAGAGACATATACCCTGAAAGGGAAAGGAGTGAGAAGAAAAGAAGGAAAGGGAAACAGAAAGACAGAGAGAGAAAGAGAGAAAACTATAAGAGAGATGAGGATGTTAACGGTTCACTCGTCATCGCTAGTTCCAGTTCCTTGGTTGATGAAAGTAGGAAACACCACAAACGTCACGTGGACAGAGTTCACTTTCCATTGTGCGTAACCCACCCCCTCACACACGCTCATATACACACTCACATACACATTTGGCAACTGTACACTAGAGTCACCAGCTGCCTTTCTCTCCACCCACGAATTTCACCATTGCAACAAACAACTTTCCATGTTTCGCACAAACACTTAGACAATTACAGCATGACAGCTGCATCCATGATGGGCTGAACATCACAAAAGACTGTGTTTGTGTTTGAGAGAGAGAGAGAGAGATTCACAATTTGTGTCAGATGGAGTATTGTTTCTTTGGTCTATATTCAGTTCTAAATTTATTTTTGTAACAGGGAAGTAAAAGCATTTATTTTTGGGTAGTTGACGCATAACACATCCATTGACTTTTTCAGAAGTATAAGGGGAAGTGCATATCTAAGTTGTGCCCATTTTTATTTACTTTTTCATAATGTGAACTTTTTTTAACTATGCAACTGTATATACAGTGCCTTGCGAAAGTATTCGGCCCCCTTGAACATTTGCCACATTTCAGGCTTCAAACATAATGATATGAAACTGTAATTTTTTTTGTAAAGAATCAACAACAAGTGGTACACAATCATGAAGTGGAACGAAATTGATTGGATATTTCAAACTTTTAACAAATCAAAAACGGAAAAATTAGGCGTGCAAAATTATTCGGCCCCCTTAAGTTAGTACTTTGTCGCACCACCTTTTTCTGCAATTACAGCTCTAAGTCGCTTGGGGTATGTCTCTATCAGTTTTGCACATTGAGAGACTGAAATTTTTGCCCATTCCTTCTTGCAGAACAGCTCGAGCTCAGTGAGGTTGGATGGAGAGCGTTTGTGAACAGCAGTTTTCAGTTTTTTTTCACAGATTCTCGATTGGATTCAGGTCTGGACTTTGACTTGGCCATTCTAACACCTGGATATGTTTATTTCTGAACCATTCCATTGTAGATTTTGCTTTATGTTTTGGATCATTGTCTTGTGGGACGACAAATCTCCGTCCCAGTCTCAGGTTTTTTGTAGACTCCATCAGGTTTTCTTCCAGAATGGTCCTGTATTTGGCTCCATCCAATTGATTGATTGGCTCCATCAATTTGAACCATCTTCCCTGGCCCTGCTGAAGAAAAGCAGGCCCAAACCATGATGCTGCCACCACCATGTTTGACAGTGGGGATGGTGTTTTCAGGGTGATGAGCTGTGTTGCTTTTACGCCAAACATAACGTTTTGCATTGTTGCCAAAAATGTTGGTTTCATCTGACCAGAGCACCTTCTTCCACATGTTTGGTGTGTCTCCCAGGTGGCTTGTGGCAAACTTTAAACAACACTTTTTATAGATATCTTTAAGAAATGGCTTTCTTCTTGCCACTCTTCCATAAAGGCCAGATTTGTGCAGTATACGACTGATTGTTGTTCTATGGACAGAGTCTCCCACCTCAGCTGTAGATCTCTGCAGTTCATCCAGAGTGATCATGGGCCTTTTGGCTGCATCTCTGATCAGTCTTCTCCTTGTATGAGCTGAAAGTTTAGAGGGACGGCCAGGTCTTGGTAAATTTGCAGTGGTCTGATACTCCTTCCATTTCAATATTATCACTTGCACAGTGCTCCTTGGGATGTTTAAAGCTTGGGAAATCTTTTTGTATCCAAATCCGGCTTTAAACTTCTCCACAACAGTATCTCGGACCTGCCTGGTGTGTTCCTTGTTCTTCATGATGCTCTCTGCGCTTTAAACGGACCTCTGAGACTAGCACAGTGCAGGTGCATTTACACGGACACTTGATTACACACAGGTGGACTCTATTTATCATCATTAGTCATTTAGGTCAACATTGGATCATTCAGAGATCCTCACAGAACTTCTGGAGAAAGTTTGCTGCACTGAAAGTAAAGGGGCCGAATAATTTTGCATGCCCAATTTTTCAGTTTTTGATTTGTTAAAAAAGTTTGAAATATCCAATAAATTGTATTCCACTTCACGATTGTGTCCCACCTGTTGATTCTTCACAGAAAATACAGTTTTATATCTATGTTTGAACCCTGAAATGTGGCAAAAGGTCGCAAAGTTCAAGGGGGCTGATTACTTTCACAAGGCACTGTATATATATATATATACACAGTGACCTTCTCAAAAAATATCATATTGTGATAAAGTTCATTATTTTCCATAATGTAATGATACAATTTAAACTTTCATATATTTTACATTCATTGCATTATCTCAAAAAATTAGCATATCATGAACCTAATCATCTGAATCAACTAATTAACTCTAAACACCTGCAAAAGATTCCTGAGGCTTTTAAAAACTCCCAGCCTGGTTCATTACTCAAAACCGCAATCATGGGTAAGACTGCCGACCTGACTGCTGTCCAGAAGGCCATCATTGACACCCTCAAGCGAGACGGTAAGACACAGAAAGACATTTCTGAACGAATAGGCTGTTCCCAGAGTGCTGTATCATAGTAGAAACATCCAGAGCCACGGTGCACAGGCGTGTGCAGGAAATGCGCTACAGGTGCCGCATTCCCCAGGTCAAGCCACTTTGAGGCTACAGAGAAGCAGCATTGGACTGTTGCTCAGTGGTCCAAAGTACTTTTTTTGAATGAAAGCAAATTTTGCATGTCATTCAGAAATCAAGGTGCCAGAGTCTGGAGTAAGACTGGGGAGAAGGAAATGCCAAAATGCCTGAAGTTCAGTGTCAAGTACCCACAGTCAGTGATGGTCTGGTGTGTCATGTCAGCTGCTGGTGTTGGTCCACTGTGTTTTATCAAGGGCAGGGTCAATGCAGCTAGCTATCAGGAGATTTTGGAGCACTTCATGCTTCCATCTGCTGAAAAGCTTTATGGAGATGAAGATTTTGTTTTTCACCACGACCTGGCACCTACTCACAGTGTCAAAACCACTGGTAAATGGTTTACTGACCATGGTATTACTGTGCTCAATTGGCCTGCCAACTCTCCTGACCTGAACCCCATAGAGAATCTGAGGGATATTGTGAAGAGAAAGTTGAGGCCGCTATCGAAGCATCCTGGGCCTCTATAACACCTCAGCAGTGCCACAGGCTGATTGCCTCCATGTCACGCCGCATTGAAGTGGTCATTTCTGCAAAAGGATTCCCGACCAAGTATTGAGTGCATAACTGAACATAATTATTTGAAGGTTGACTTTTTTGTATTAAAAACACTTTTCTTTTATTGGTCGGATGAAATATGCTAATTTTTTGAGATTTTTTGATTTTCATGAGCTGCATGCCAAAATCATCAGTATTAAAACAAAAGACCTGAAATATTTCAGTTGGTGTGCAATGAATCTAAAATATATGAAAGTTTAATTTTTATCATTACATTACGGAAAATAATTAACTTTATCACAATATGCTAATTTTTTTAGAAGGACCTGTGTGTGTATATATATATATATATATATATATATATATATATATATATATATATATATATATATATATATATATATATATATATATATATATATATATATATATATATACACACACTCTCTAAGGGTCATATTTATTAACAACTTGTGCCGTTGCAAACAAACTTTTACCATTAAAGAACTACTGTCAGGATTTACTTAGAGCAGAAAGCAAAATGACCGTTGACAAATGTATCTAGTTTTAACCAGTTTGGCACAGACTCAGCTTTGGGCTACATTGACCAAGCACTGGGTAGGTAGGCCTATGTGAGGGGGTTTATCATTTGTATTAACAGAAAAAAATGACCCAGAAGGTGAGTTACATAAAAACTACCCAACATTTTATTTTTATTTATTTATTTTTTACATACTTGCATATATATGTTGCACTTACTACAATACATGTACTCCCGATGCAACTCCCCAAATAGGGGTGTCTGTGTTCGAGTGAAACAGAGATATTTCAGTTCCATTGTAACTTGTGACAGAGACTGAAAATGCGTGGTAACCTGTAGAAGCGTGGGTGTGTCACCAGAGACTCATGACCAGCCACTTCCCCTTTCTACAGGTATACAAGACACTGGTGGGAGGAGGGTCAGGCAGTCAACCAGACTGAGGTAGGCTACGCGTTTCATCCATAAAAGGACATTCAAAGCACACAGAAACAATCCTGATTATTTATCTAATTGTCAATGTTTAATTATAATTATCAAACAGCCTCAGACTTTACAAATGGTTAGGTTTAGAAATTGTGTGTTGCTCTGGATAAATAATATCTTACAACATACCAGTCAGTAAAAAAATAACCATGACACCTTCAAAATAATATCTAATAAGTCCACAAGCAATTTGGAGGGGGAAAAAACCCTGCACGTTTGGTTGAAATGTAAGTGAGGTTGAAAAATAGTCCTATTGTGACAAATTTAAACAGGACGCCACGCTGTAAACAAGGTCATGCTATTGCATAAATCACAGATCTGTAATTAGACTGTTTCTCTAACAGCCCTTGTGTTTTACCAACATACACACATATGCACACACACAAACATTCACGCTCAAAAACACACAAAGCGGCGTTTTGGGCAGCCGTGCGTAGGAGACCTTTGCGTGTTTGGTGTGGAACCAGGCTGTTGAAGGCCTGAGTTGTCATGGCGATGATAGTTTGATTCACCATGGCGACTAATGAGTGAAAGAGAAAGGGAACGACAGACATGAGCAAGGGAGATTGCATCATAGGAAAAGAGAGAGAGTGAGAGAGAGAGAGCGATATCCAACTCAAGCATCATCCACCTAACCGTTACATGAAACCGGCCAACGCTGGATGAAAAAAAACTGTAAATATGAGGATGATTCAAATGGTGTGAATACAGCGAGAAAAGCAAAACAGAAAAGCAAGTGCTTGGTTGCCCAAGAATTTTTTTTAGATCTAATTGAATTCAGCTGTCCGCAGCCATGCAAATTAATTGTTTCTATGTTCTCATGTGACACAAGAGTATATTGTATAGTATTCATACTGTGCACAGTATGGCAATACTAAGGCAACCACATCTGCCAAAGTGCATAATACTGTATACTATTTGCACTCCATACTTTGACCTTCCATAACCAGTTTGACAGATCTGAAGTAATAATGGTAACACATTTTTTTGTGGTCCTTTTTTGACTAGTCAACAAAGCTAAACTAAGCTGGCTATGGGGACCCAGGTTTGAATTGAATCTAACCTGGGTCATCATGTCACACTTTCAAGCAGGTCAAGCAAGCCCCACTTTTACCCAAACGCCTGTATTTGCATTACATCACTAAAGCGTGGAAGGAAGAGGTTCGGGCGCCATTTGGGGCGAAGACAAAAAGTAAACTAGAATTTCATTCTGTACAAAACCAGAGTTACACAGAGGTTAAGAGGTTAATCAACGATGAGAATGTGTAATAGTTTATTTCTAGCATCAGTAAGTTCTAAAAGGGAAGAACCCTTAATGCATTCCTCACATTTTTAATTGGTGAAACAGCTCTTAAATACCAAGGTCTCCTTCTAACTGCGCTGCTCACTCTCAAGCAAATATAAACAAATCTGCTCCATTTATTCAACTTGTAACAAACATTAAGTTCGCCGGGGAAGAAACTAGAGCTATGTTGGTCAGAATATAAACAGTGAGTAGCCAATATTTAGAGAGAGCCTGATCCATCACAGTTGGTGATGGCTAGTTATACTGTATATTGAAGATGACCTCATCTCTTTGTGGCAGTCCAGGCCCACTCATTTGAATCCAAAGTTTGAATGAAATACCATTCCAGTGGTAAAGGAACTTATTATCAATGGCACAGTTGCTATGACCTAAGGTCTGATGGACATGCATAGTATTGCCTGGGTGATTTGAATACTGTTTCCGTTAATAGTGCAGAAAGGGTTCTGTTACGTAGGTTGTGGTTTGAGTATAATGATCACAGCACGCCTCTAGCCATTTGACCTGGATACTGAACATAAATAGGCAAACAAAAATAGTTATTGACAAATATAGATTTGTAGCAGTTATTTATAGAATCCTGTTTCCACGTCAGTTTAAATTAAAAAAAGTAAAAATAAAAGTCATAGTATATCATATTATGTGATACAATACAGGCAAAAGTGAGATATAAATCACAATTAAAAATAAATTACATGAGATTTAAGAGAAAAAAAATGCAAATGTGAGATATAAAGTCACAATGAGTCAAATGTGCAATATAAGGATTGTCTCAATTACGGCAATCACAATTAAAGCCACAATATGTCATTTTTCGCCACTGGTCTGGTCACTTATTGAAAACAAAGCTGTAGCTTGATGACACCTTTATATATTAAAGATGACGCCATAATATATTAAATCATCTTTGGTGTTTACATGGTAAATCAAGGTTGAAGCGGGTATGATGCCATTGATTGGCGACGCACAAACACAGTCCGTGTCCTGGATAGAATACCTTATTTCTCTGGATTTAAACATTTTGGAAACATTTGGGATAATGTAAGTTCACAAGTCAACAAAATATATAAAACTAGTGTTTGGGGGATATTTTTATACAACAATAATACATATGTGCATTCAAAAGAAATAAAGTAGATGGGAGAAAATTGCAATTATGAGTCTCACTTATGAAATATGAGTATATGTTGTATTTATGAGAAAAAGTTAATTATGAAAAAAAGAGGCATTTTGAGAAGTAGTCAGATTGTGACAAATGTAAAATATAAGATAAAGTCATATAATAATGAGAAATAAAGGCACAATGGTTTTGTTTGTTTGTTTGTTTTTACTTTGAGGTGGAGATATGCCTTTATAGTTATCAGCTTTGCTTAATGGAAGAAAAACAGGACTTCTGAGCAGATGAAAAGATAAGTGGTTGCGTGGAGTTTGACAGTTGGACACATGCACGCTCAACGCCTCGTTTGAATTTTCCAGTGTTTACTACAGGTTCAGGTTAGTGGAATGCACCTGTTCAGCAGCTCCTGCCAGTCATATTTATTCCATTTTCTTCTTTCCTTCCCTGATAACATATCATATTTGGTGCTGAATTGACCTAGAATGACAGCAATCTATGTGTCTCCTTTCTTCGCCCATTTTTAACCTTTCAGCAGCACTGAGTGCATATGTGAGAAAGGGAGAGAGTGTGTGTGTGTGTAACAAGATCTTTTTGGCTTCTTTTAAACTCTCATCCATTTGGGAACTTCCATGACCATCAAAGTACCCCACTTGGGGGAAAAAAGAGAACAATCTACCTCTGCTTTTCCATTTACACACACACACACACACACACACACACACACACACACACACACACACACACACACACACACACACACACACACACACACACCTTTAATTCTAATACAAAATTGCATTCACACAAAAAATGACCTAACAGAACAGAAAAGCAAATGTTAACAAAACTATATGTGAATCCAAAAGAGTGCGTTTTACTCTCAAGTAATCAAATCTTAATTTCTTCATTCTAGCCTCAACGGCAGGGCTGTAAGGCATGATTTTGTCCTCTTGCACCCTGTCCTATGGACCCAACCACCTATATGGAGACAGATTTTCTGTGACCATTTAACCCAGCATGCGACGCTACTACCTGTAACTTTAACCACCCATGGGCTGCACACTCGGCTGGCCCACTGTGTTAAATTCATTCATCAGCCGCCAATCAAACCTGACCCTGACCACAGCGACTGGCCAGTAGCGTCTACAGTAACAAAAAAGTCTGCAGTCTCTTCTCTCTCACTCTGTTCAAATTGTTGCTGAATAAACTACATTTTTTTATATTGTTTCAATTCATGCTTAATGAAACCACTTTTTATACCAGAAAATCAATAGTTTAAGCTTGAGCATGAATAAAAATTAAAGGCAAGGGATTAAAAGAGATTAATAGATTGCAGATTGACTGTTGTAGGGTTGTAGGCAGTTCAATAGAAAGCCATACGTTTTAAGTCAATGAAAATCAGATAAAGTCTGCAGGGGAATACAAGAAGAAGAAAAAAAGGAGTAAGGATGGAGTGAAAGTGAAGGAGTGTTGATAAAGGTGCTCATGCGAGATAGAGCAGCTCTTAGCTCCCTTATACCGTGTTCTAAACCACTGAAGCCAAATCACTAACAAAAGCCCCACTGTTTCAAACTTCCTGTCTGCGCGCGTATCAGAGCGCCATGGTTGAGTATGTGTGTGAGAATTACTCTTAATTATTAAAAGACTTCAAAAAGATATGGCGTAATATCATTAAACCTACCTTATCTATAATTTAGATAAACTGGGTATGATGATATTTACGGCTATGGTTATAGTTTAACACCTCAGTCCCCATGGGCACGTGTTCATGGGATGACCACAGGACAGGTGATATGATTTATTATCTCAGCCAATCGAGCCTGAGGATTGTTTGTGCCAAGGATCCAATCAGACTGCCGGCTGCTGAATCTCAGGCAATAAGAGATGAGTTTGACCCTGAGTCTGGCTTCAAACACCTTCAAGGGCAGAACACATCTGTTAGGCTGTAACTAGAAGTATGCCTCTGTTATAAGAAAATCTTTAACTTTATAGTGCACAAACAGTTCTTTAATTAGAGCCAAACTCAGCCAACACTCATGAGTCCTAATTCAATATAAGGTGGATGATGATCAATAAGCTTCATCAATAAGATCAATAAGAATTTGTCCAAACAAGATATTCAAACAGCAAAACATCTGCAAAGTTTGAGCAGTAAATGTGTCACTGGTTTATTATTACATACACCAATCAGGCATAACATTATGATGGTTTGTGTATGTGTATGTGTGTATTCGGACACCTTTCTATCAGAACCAGCATTAACTTCTTGAGCAACCTGTACAGAGCTCCGTCTGTTTGATCGTACCACACGGGCCAACCTTCACTCCCCACGTGCATCAATGAGCACTGGCCGCCTATGACCCTTTTGCAGGTTCACCACTGTTCCTTCCTTGAACCACTTTTGATCGATACTGACAACTGCAGACTGGGAACACCCCACAAGAGCTGCAGTTTTGGACACACTCTGCCCAGTCGTCTAGTCATCACAGTTTGTCCCTTGTCAAGCTCGCTCAAATCCTTACACTTCACCTGTCATAATGTGCCTGATGTTAATGCCTGATCAGTGTATATACACTCACCCAAAGGATTATTAGGAACACCATACTAATACTGTGTTTGACCCCCTTTCGCCTTCAGAACTGCCTTAATTCTTCGTGGCATTGATTCAACAAGGTGCTGAAAACATTCTTTAGAAATGTTGGCCCCAAATTGATAGGATAGCATCTTGCAGTTAATGGAGATTTATAGGATGCACATCCAGAGCACGAAGCTCCCGTTCCACCACATCCCAAAGATGCTCTATTGGGTTGAGATCTGGTGACTGTGGGGGCCATTTTAGTTCAGTGAACTCATTGTCATGTTCAAGAAACCAATTTGAAATGATTCGAGCTTGGTGACATGGTGCATTATCCTGCTGGAAGTAGCCATCAGAGGATGGGTACATGGTGGTCATAAAGTGATGGACATGGTCAGAAACAATGCTCAGGTAGGCCGTGGCATTTAAACGATGCCCAATTGGCACTAAGGGGCCTAAAGTGTGCCAAGAAACAGGGATGCAAACACATGTATGGTCAAAAAAGAGAAAGGTAAATTAACCACAAGGTAGCCAATGTGTTGTCATCCGATAACGAGTACAACATTGTTCAGAAACAACTATAAACTCAAATCCACAGCCCTTTATTTACAGAACAAGTATTATAATGGCAATATATGATCTTGAAAAGAGTTTTACCTGCTGACTGTCGTAACCGAACGCGACGCGCAGATTGAATGCTGAACGGAGATGATGATTGACAGCTGCAGTGGAGGGAAGACAAGTTTCTGTCAATTTTAATTTAACGATGGTAATAATAAAAATATAATATTCTTGTCCCGCACATTCAGCTATGGAATGGCTTTAGATGACTTTGTACCACCATCAAATCATAATATAAGAGTGATTGCTGCAGGATCATGTGACGATATATTTTTCTGATTATTTAATTATCATGGCAGGCCGAATCTGAGCAATTATCTGCCTGTCTGAGTTTTTCCAACAGACGAAGGCAGCCGTCTCTTAATTCTCTATGCAGGAAAAACCCTGTATAACATTATAAACCAACAATATCCTAACCCCCAGTGATCTTACTAGAACTTTGCAATTAAAACAGGAAGGCGCAGCACTGAACTCTGGTCTCAGGGAGAACTGTTGCAGTGGCAAATACCATAGATGGTAAAAGATACGCAGCCAGAAGAAACACTAACGGTTCACCCGCGTGCATTGGTGCTCAGTGTTCTGATTTACTTAGCTCATATTTACTGTTTGGTGGAGGCAATCCAGAATTACTTTTTTTAATGCAAATCACGCTGTTTGCATCCCTGAAGAAAACATCCCCCACACCATTACACCACCACCACCAGCCTGCACAGTGGTAACAAGGCATGATGGATCCATGTTCTCAGTCTGTTTGCATCAAATTCTGACTTTTCCATCTGAATGTCTCAACAGAAATTGAGACTCATCAGACCAGGCAACATTTTTCCAGTCTTCAAATGTCCAATTTTGGTGAGGTAATGCAAAATGTAGCCTCTTTTTCCTATTTGTAGTGGAGATGAGTGGTACCTGGTGGGGCCTTCTGCTGTTGTGGCCTATCCACCTCAAGGTTGTATGTGTTGTGGCTTCACAAATGCTTTGCTGAATACCTTGTTTGAGTGGTTATTTCAGTTAAAGTTGCTCTTCTATCAGCTTGAATCAGTCGGCCCATTCTCCTCTGACCTCTAGCATCAACAAGGCATTTTCGCCCACAGGACTGCTGCATACTGGATGTTTTTCCCTTTTCACACCATTCTTTGTAAACCCTAGAAGTGGTTGTGCGTGAAAATCCCAGTAACTGAGCAGATTGTGAAATACTCAGACCGGCCCGTCTGGCACAAACAACCATGCCACGCTCAAAATTGCTTAAATCACCTTTCATTTCCAATCTGGCATTCAGTTTGGATTTCAGGAGATTGTCTGGACCAAGACCACACCCCTTAATGAATTGAAGCAACTGCCATGTGATTGCTTGATTATATAATTGCATTAATGCAAAATTGAACAGGTGTTCCTAATAATCCTTTAGGTGAGTGTATATTTTTTAATTTATTGTAGAAGTGAAGTGAAATGTAGAGGAAGGGGGAGAATGGGATAAAGGCTTTACCCGGGTTGGACTCAATGTCTCATGTGCACAAAAGCTCCTCAAATGTCATAAACAACCTGCTTTAATGATTCTTTTTACATTATAGAAGCAATTATATCCAAAGTGCCTTAGTTTGCATTAAACAGATACATTTGATCCTTTTATGGGCATCTAAAATAGTAGCCAAGCAATACTATGAGCTGTATTAATGCTAATGCATAATTTTTCATTAAACAACTAGTAGTCTGCCCTCATCTCTTGTGCATTACTTATCTAAGTACTTTGAATGAGTTTTCAATGTTGTAATGGAGTCATATGGGGAAGTCCCTCTCTCTCTAGAGTGAAGATCGGTTCAATTCACACTGTAACCACTGTACTGCACACTTGGCAGTCATCCAGCTGTCCACTGATCCAGCACTGAAGAAACCATCATATCACTAAACACAGGAAACATCAGATGGCGTATTATTTTTTACCCTCGTAACCTCACATCAATACAAAAGAGTTTTGTGTTTGGAAGTGTTCGTTAATAATACAGAGTTTTCTCTGTGCATTAGTTAAAGAGGGCGATAAGCTGATGAGCTTCCTTCTTGACACAGAAAGCCTAAATAAAGAGCCTTTGGTTCCTAAAACCTCCAGTAATCACAAGACAGAAGAAGTATAGTGTGTTTGCGTGTGTGTCTCCTCCCACAAAACCTGTCTCTGACATTTAATTGTGAGTCATGTGAGCCATACAACTGACTGTCATATCAAAGCCAGATTATGTTTATGATCTATTACCGGTACCTTGATATAACTGCAGGTCAATCTCAGATGTCGTAAGTTCATTAAACATGCAGAGTAGTATGCTAGGTGTATTGTCCTGGTCCTGACCTATTATTGGCCCTATAAAATCAGGAGACAGTAATGTTTAATGTGGTTTACTGGTGAAAGCAGCCATGGTGGGGGGAACCGACATGGCAGAGTGACGCTTAATGCAATTATTTATTATACAAAAACATCTCTGTCCAAACATTTAGATAAGACCATCCCCTTTCCACATTCAAACTAGCACATCTGAATCATATCCTCTTAGAAACATACAAACACACATACACCCCCACATACATTCACTCAACATGCAACCATAAGAAATATTACACAAAACAGACACAATTTGTAGCCATGTTGCAGAGTTAACTTGCCACCATTAGTAAATATAAACTGTGTAATCTGTAACATACCAGGTCTTGCAAAAATAATAATCTTGAGAATCTAAACATAAATTTCATTTAATTACATAAATCATAAATTATCTTGCATACAAACTCTAGATACTAACCAAAATGTATACTTTATAAATTTAAATGTAAGAAAGTACATACAGTAAAAATTATCATAAATCTAATAACAGACACCAAAGGACTGATCTAATTAAAGATGTTTGTGAACCTTTTCAAACATAATTTTAGAGTTTTGATATTCTTGCAGAGAAAAATCCACAGCACAGAGGGAAAAATACAAGATAAGGTTCAGAGTACTAAATTCTCATTCACTTCAACACTCTCTTGCACTCATTTATACACTTAAAGCTTGAGTGAAAAATTACTGTCAGAATTTAAAAGTTCAAAGGTCACCTCATCGCCCACTTTCTACTAAGATCAAACTCCTATATCAAACTGACATTTCTATTGATATGAGAAGACAATGTAATATGAGTCATTTACATCCGAAATGTCAAGATGCTGGAAAACAGGGCACACCCTGTTCATTATATAGAAAAAGCAAACAAAAATGCATTCACAATTATAAAAAATAAGAAGAAAAACACTAATTTTGATTCAAACTAATTTAAATACCAAATTGCATTATATTGTGCCTAATTCTTAGCCTGGATGCCAGCCGAACTCAGCCCAGCTCACAACATTTAAGCTCGGGTGGTTCGGTCTGGACTCGATCCATAGAGGAGTGATTATGCTCGAACAGAAACTGTTCGGACCAATCAAATTATCAGGACGGGCTTTAGACGATGATGGATAGATGATAAACAGTAACGTAATCATGCACGTCATCAACGGCGCTTGGTTGGATTATATTTGTTCAAATCCTAAACGGAGAGCTTGTTTGTATATGCATTCACCTTCACTATTTCTCTCTGAAATGATGATCATGTTGGTAAGTACTCTGTGTATCATTAAATTCTTTTTTTTTCAACACCGGCAAAGATTGTTAATTCCAGCGCACATGCAGACAGGGTTGCCAAGTTTTTACAACAAAACCCGCCAACTACTAGCCCTAAACAATAGCTTTTTGGCGTTAGAGGGATAAAATGTGTTATTTTGGCAAGGTTGCCTGCTAAAATTCGCATTCATGGGTCTATATTGTAGACAAAAAAAATGTGTGTACTGTGCTAATTAATTGAGACTTCTTACAGCTCTTACAGGTTGTTGGCCTTGTTTGTTTTGTTGCTTCTATTGCTCTCCCCTTTTTTTGTAAGTCGCTTTGGATAAAAGCGTCTGCTAAATGATTAAATGTAAATGTAAATGTACTATATATCACATAATAGTCGCTTCAACAAGAGGACATGGAAAACAACCCATGGAAAAAAAATGTGGACTTGGCAACACAGTGCAGTTGAGCTCTGTTGACATTTGACAACTAACGTAATGCGTCGCTCCGTTGCTCTGATTGGTTGTAGGTCTTGATGTCTTTCCTGGTTTGGTTGAAACACGCCTCATAATCACAGCCCAATGGAGCAGTATCAGACTCATATTCTGACTAGAATTGAGTATGACCACGTCAGGCTACATAATTCTTGCATTCATACACTATATTGCAAAAAGTTCTGGGACGTCTGCCTTTACATGCACATGAACTTTAATGACATCCCATTCTTAACCCGTAGGGTTTAATATGGGGTTGGCTCTTTGCAGCTATAACAGCTTCAACTCTTCTGGGAAGGCTTTCCACAAGGTTTAGAAGTGCGTTTATGGGAATTTTTGACCATTCTTCTAGAAGGTCAGGTGCTGATGTTAGACGAGAAGGCCTGGCTCACAGTCTCCGCTTTAATTCATCCCAAAAATGTTTTATCAGGTTAGGACTCAGTTCAGGCCAGTCAGGTGCCTCCACACCAAAGTCGCTCATCCATGTCTTTATGGACCTTGACTTGTGCACTGGTATGCAGTCATGTTGGAACAGAAAGGGATAATCCCCAAACTGTTCTCAAAATGTTGGGAGCATGAAATTGTACAAAATGTCTTGGTATGCGGAAGCATTAAGAGTTTCTTTCACTGGAAATAAGGGGCCAAGCTCAACCCCTGAAAAACAACCCCACACCATAACCCCCCTCCACCAAACTTTACACTTGACACAATGCAGTCAGGCCCGTTCTCCTGGCAACTGGCAAACCCAGACTCATCCATCAGATTTCCAGACAGAGAAGCGGAATTTGTCACTCCAGAGAACACGTCTCCATTGATCTAAAGTCCAGTGGCGGCGTGCTTTACACCACAGCATCCAACGCTTTGCATTGCACTTGGTGATGTAAGGCTTGGGATGCAGCTGCTCGGCTATGGAAACCCATTCCATGAAGCTCTCTACGTATTGTTCTTGTGCTAATCTGAAGGCCACACAAAGTTTGGAGGTCTCTAGCTATTGACTCTGCAGAAAGTTGGTGACTTCTGTGCACTGTGCACCTCAGCATGTGCTGACCCTGCTCTGTGATTTTACGTGGCCTACCACTTTGTGTCTGAGTTGCTTTTGTTCCCAGTTGCTTCCACATTATTATACTACCACTAACTGTTGTCCGTAGAATATTGAATTGTAAGGAAATTTCACAAATGGACTTATTGCACACGTGGCAACCTATCATAGTACCACGCTTGAATTCACTGAGCTCCTGAGAGCGACCCATTCTTTCACAAATGTTTGTAGAAGCAGTCTGCATGCCTAGGTGCTTGATTTTATACCTGTGGACATGAAAGGGATTGGAACACCTAAATTCAATGATTTGGAGGGGTGTCCCAATACTTTTGGCAATATAGTGTATATAAAAGAATTTTAGGTTAATTTTAGGTTTTGTTGTGACCTGCAAAAAATGTCAATACTGATGCCTCTATTTTATAGATTTTTTCATAGACAGATTCTTTTATGTACATCATTATACATTTTAAAAATGTTTTAAAATGTCATACTGTACATCTAATGATTTTCAGTGAGCCTGTATTAAAGGGTTTGGGGAATCCCTGTCTGAACATGAGCCATGAGTCATTTGGTAAACTAAAAGGATGAAAAAGTATTTGCTGTTTACCTAAATGCTAGTATGTCATAACCTCTGTACGTTTGTGTGTGGGTTTTACAGATTTTTTTTTTCTTGCCTCAAGGCAACCCCGACATTTGTTCAGAATGCAGGTTTCAGGATCATTGCTGAAAATATAATTGCAGGCTCAACCTGTGTACCCCCTTCCCCCATCTGAAATCCTTTGAATGAAATTGCATAAAACAGGCAACTGTTATGTAAGTAATGCCTTAGTTAAAGGCAACGTCCCACACATTGATTACATCGTGTGTCAGAAAAAGGGAGTGGCACCGGTTTGGTGTGAAACCAGGCAAGAGACGGTGATTCCGGAATATGACGAAAACTGGCTGGACTTTATTGGTTAAAAAATGCTAGGCGGCAGTTTTTTTCTACAACTGTTGCTGGGAAAGTCACAATGGCAGGTATGGATCTTAAAAACCCACACATTGTATGAATATGTGAGATTGCTTTTTATCATCACCGAAACTATTCCCTCAACTTTCACCAAAATGATGAGTAATGTGCCCTTTGTAAGCGTAAATTTATCACTGAGAGTGACCCCAGATTTAAAGGTCAAGATGCCGATGTGCTTATTCACAACTACGACGGAAGGTCAGAAGACATTAGACAAGTTTTCCACTTTCATGGACTTGTCCTTACAATCAAAAAGCCAAAAAAGTGGGTGTCTGAAAATACACTCTAAATACTGAAATAAACAGTGTCGATTATACACATGGGCTGCATTTTAAGAAGAGGCTACATAAAAAAACTTTTCAAGTCACGAAATCCACAAAAGGCCAAGTGTCATTGTGATTTTACCATGGTTAGGGGGGCCTTGGTGGTTTATTTAGAGGAATTCAATAATTTAAAGATTCAAAGGGATTAAAGGAAATTAAAAAAAAGAAATAAGAACGGTAAAAGTTCCATGTCTATTGTTGTTATGAAGTAAACTACTTGCAAATAATCTATTTTTTTATATTCACTCTCCATTCATATGTCTAATATGTAAAATATTTAAAACGTTTCCTGCCTTGTCTAATTCAGTTAAAACAATTATGTAAATAATTACGAACGCTGAATGTTTCTATCATAAAACAGTTGTCAAATATTCATTGTTTAGCTACTTACATCTTACAATGCACTCGCACTGGAATTCACACTATAAGCCCCACTTTCTTTGATTTGATTGGCCAACTCACTCATTCTGACAGCGATGAGCACTATTCAGCCACTGAGACAGATACGTTTAAAAATGTAATTGGGAGATAATTAGCCCATTTATAATTATGGGGTGGGGGGGTGGGAGAGAAAAAGAAAACAAGCAGGTAGCCTTTACTGGGTGGTAGCCCTAAAGAGTAGATTTTTTGTACAACAAATGGTAAACAATGGTACAGATATATGTTGTGTTCCCCAAGAAACAAAATTGTACCTCCACTGTACCTTATTTTCTGAGAGTAAATATTGTTACATATAGAATTTTATAAAAAGTTTAATTTAGTCAGAACATTCACGATCCAATCAGAATTTAGAATCATTCGTTATTACTTATTCATTTTATTAATCTGTTTTCAGCGCCAAGTAATCCCAGATAAACTGATTTAACATTATTTACACAAATCCCAAACGGAAAAAAAATCATCTGAAAACCCTGGGAATATGTGCATATTTAAAAGTATTTATAAATACATTTTCTAACCATTTTATGATTCCACATGAAACATAAAAAAGGTTTTTTAGTTGTGTAATAATTAAAAATAAAAATTCACAGTCTTATCAAAAAGCTTAAATTACAGTTACAGCACATGAAATGGTTTAGTAAAATAAAATGAAATGTAATCTATAATTTTGCCAAAATCAACCATTGCTCTCCTGTTGCACAAGCATTTGAATGCTCAACCCGATCACACATAAATGCGTATAAATAGTAAGAGTGTGCAATGTCGTGGAATGTATACGTCAAAACTCATTTTGGCGTGCATATGATACGCTGTTTTTCGCGTGCATATGATGTATATATATGACACGCTCTCTTGGGTAGGTTTAGGGTAGTGGGGTGGGGGGTTCGTATGTATAATACGCCATAAAGTGCGCATCATATGCACGTGAAAAACAGCGTATCATATGCAAGCCAAAATGAGTTTTGGAGTATACATTCCACGACATTGCACACTCGGGCGATCAACATTTACCGCCACTGTGCTCAGTAAAAGCATGTGTGCTCCATTTTCACTTTTATTAACACACATGGGTTTATGGAAGAAAATTAAAAAGGCATTTATATATCCACTCCCAGAAACTGCCCTTTTCTGCTAAGTAGTTATAGTCACATCACATACATGGACATTTTAACGTGTAAAATTAAACTTCACACTTATAAAAAAAAAAAAAAAAATCAAGCAGGTATACCCTATGTTTGAGGATTTCACTCACATGGGGGTGGGGTGTCCAAAACTCTCAAAAAGAAAAGAAAAAAGACAACAAACAGGTAGCCTTTACTGGGTGGCAACCCTAAAGAGTAGATTGTATGTACCTCAAAGTAGAGGAAAACAATGGTACAGATATATGTTGTGTTCCCCAAGAAAGAAATTTTAGCTCCACTGTACCATTTCAAATAACAAATCAAAAATCTGATTTGAACTTTTGAGCTGTGAGAACAAGGACATATTTTCACCAAATCCATCAACAGCAGTAGATGTGTCATTACTCGTAGCATTTAAATAAAAGTCAGTCTCCATTAATAAAAGCAATTAAGAACACCAACGCACTGACATTTTAAACTAACCCTTGCAACATACATAAAGAAGTAATCCGTTTGTGTGTTTATGAGTCTCTATGAGGTGTGCTACAAGGTGAATGTTAAATTTTTGTTATCTTAAGAAAGAGTACATCTCTTTTTTTGCGCACACACACACACACACACACACACACACACACACACACACACACACACACACACACTCAATCTCTCATTCACCTATCCAACAGACAACATACATGTCATGGTCTGCTCCCCTGAAAAGTTAAAAACAAACATGCACACAAAGAAAACTACTGTGCATGCATTCCAAGAGGTTTGCACATGGGTATCACTTATACAATATACAGCAAAGATTTTAAAATAGCTAATCAACTTGTGATTGCTTACTCACTGGGAAAGCCTCATTCATAAGTTTGGTATGTCTGTGCATTTGTTTAATGTTTAATGAATCTTCTAATTAATGGTAAGGGTGCGAATAAAAATATTTTTTAGAAGTTCTGACAGAACTATCTTTTATAATATTCGGTAATATATGAATATTTCTGCGCTGTTAAGAGATTATTTGTTTTGTATTCAATTTTTGAAGTTATGATTAATCATTATACTGCAAAATTAATTGGATCAATAGTCAGTCCTCACATTCATGAACCATGATTTTTTTTTTAGTTTATTTATCATTCTGACTCAATGGAACGCTCCAAACAAAAGCAGTCTGCATACTTCACCTCTGAACACCTGCTGAACTGTCAGTCAGAATTCCTGTACAATTGTTCTGACACCCCACACAGTGGGGGCAACACAAATACTGAGGAGTGGTAAGAGGAAGAGATGCACGCATACACCCACATGCTTCATGCACCGTGAAAATCCGGTTAAAATTACGGTTTAAAAAAACTGGAAGGTGTGGTTGCCAGACATTCATTGTAAACTAAATAAGATGCTCATTCCTACTGTTCGGTAGATTTTAGTTAGTTTAAAGAATTTTTGTTTAATTTAGTTCCTTTGATAATAATTAACAATCCTGACCAAATATTTCACATGTGGTCTATGCTATTTGTCCACCCTGTCCACCCAAATTACATTTTTACAATGCAATGTGTAACTAGGTGGATGTTTTAAGCCAATAAACAACATTGCATTTACAGTATCAAAGTTATTATAAATAAATAAATATAAAATCTACTTGAAAAAGACACAGTTTTCATGCCCAGTATTTATTGACACAACAGGGTGGACATGCCATGTTTTATGTTATTAGGCAAGTCTTCCAAAAATGAATGAGAAAAATTTACTTTTTTCTTGGAGTCGCTTTTCCTACAAGGAAATGATGTCACTTCTAGCGTGATTTAATATGCTGAAGATGTTAAAGGGCAAGTAGTACCCGTGTAACAGGGTAGAGTGGAGTTTGAGACATAAACAATTGTAATGCTTTTACACATATATAAAAAATTTGCATCACAATAAAAATTGCATTAGAGAATAAGTACCAATGCGGCATGGAAGTTGATTAACATTTAGTGTAAAATATGAGGTATTGTTTCATGGGGACATAAAATACACTAAACAATTTATTTGGTCTGATGACAACGTAAAAGACATTACAGGATGGCATTTTGGTGCCTTTATATTTTTACCTTTCATAACTGACACAATGTCCATTAACTGACATAATTTTACCAAAATGAAACTAGCAAAAATTAATTTTAATTCTTTAAACTGTTCCATTCATGCTTGGGCTTTGCACAAATAACCCCACTGTCATAAAATACCACAAAATAGTTCATGAGGAACATGACAATCCAACCAACCAGCATCAGAGGAACACCACTTACCTCAGTCCTGTGGCTGATTTCCGATATCCATACCACTCCCACCTTCTCTGCTGGTTTTTCTCTAACCCAGCCGGGTTTCGGGTCAAGCCTCGAACTTGAGGCCTCCACTATGGACAGGGAGTCAAATATGCTTATTTCCCATTCCATTCAAAGATTAGATGTACATGTGAAATCACATCACATACATGGAATAACAATTGACAATTCAACAAGTTTGTTTCTAGTTTTAATAAAGTTGACTAGTTGACTAAAAACTAAAATTTCAGTCATTATTTACTCACCATTGTGCTTGCACTTGTCCATTTATTGGCGTGAATGGTGACCCCCTCCAAGCTTAAAAAAAGATGCAAAAGTATCATAAAAAAAATCTCATACCACTCTTGTTGAATATTCCAAGTGTTATGAAAGCACATGAAATGGTTTAGTAAAATAAAATGAAATGTAATCTATAATTTTGCCAAAATCAACCATTGCTCTCCTGTTGCACAAGCTTTTGAATGCTTGAAGGGCGAGCAACATTTCCCGCCACTGTGCTCAGTAAAAGCATGTGCGCTCCATTTTAACTGTTATTAACACACATGGGTTTATAGAAGAAAAGTAAAATGACATTTATATTTCCACTCACAGAAACTGCCCTTTTCTGCTAAGTAGTTATAGTCACAACACATACATGGACATTGGAACATGTAAAATTAAACTTCACATATTAAAAATAAAATAAAAAATTAAGCAGGTATATGAGGATTTCACTCACATCCAGGTCATTGCTTGAGTGTAGCAGCAAACATAAGTACAAACGCCCACTCACAAACTTAAGCAAGCTGACCTTTAAGCTTGTAAACCTGTGATATGCATGATTTAACACTTGTACAATAAAATAACACTAAGTTTCTGCGCACCTACCTGTTTCATGTATGACTATGTGAGAATATATGCCCACAATGCAAATTACAATCACATACCTGCCCATTGTGGTTTAAGGCATAATACTATTAATTGTAGACATCACTACTGGACTCTGCTAATAGTCCTCATGTGACTATTATCCCATTCTCAGTCAAGGAAAGCAGTTTTCCCTTTTTTTTGATGAGTCAGTGCTGATAAAGCCATTTCTGTCACTCATATTCGTATATGTATTATACAATCACTGCCGGAAAACGTGGGAGTTTAAGTTGAAATTCCTTGTTGTTGCAACGTAAAGAGTAAAGTTCAAGACCTACATATATGTGTTCATTATTCATAATATTCCCCACACAGATACCATTTGTGTATATATTCGTTCATGTGAAATAATAAAGTAAGGCCTACTATTCATTAGCAGTAATATAGGAAGTACTATAGGAAGTTCACTGTTCTAACCAGTTCGAGTGAGTGTGACATTTTAAAAAAGAACCTCCACTAAAGATATGAGCAACATAAGATGTTTAGGTGTGATCGCATTGATTGCAAAATGAAAAAGCATGTGCATTTCTGTTATAATAAAGATAGGCCTACAGATGTTATGGTTAGTGCAGAGCCTTTTAGTTAAAAATATGAATTAAGTCATATGCTTACTAGCAGCAATCAGGGGCCATGTTTTATTTTCTAAAGACCAATGTCAATGTAAAAAAGTTAACGCATGAGAAGTGTGCCTTTATCAAGACAGAACATCCTCACACCTTTTTTACCAAATAATTTGACATTGTGAAAATCACAATTCCCTGACATTTTTAAGAAATGTTTTCCCAATTTAGGAAGTTATGATACCCCTTTTGACTTTGACTGTTTTGTTTTCTGCTTTCATTCAGATTTAACTTTTGCACTTATATGTTATACCTGTAAATGCTGAGCCCGTTTCTGGTTCTTTAAAGTGTATTTCATTTAACTAGATGCCTCTATCCACTGCGAGCAGAACCGGTCTTAGGAAGGAGGCTGATACCACTTGACCCGGTTAGCCCGCTCCTTCCTAACGCGTCTAAAAAGGGCGGGGGAGGGTCACGGAGAGGGGATTCCCCGTGACGGCAAAGCAGCAGCGCTAAAAGGAGCGAGTTTCCCTCCGCGCGCGCGCCGTTTCCATACCTAGCCCCAGGTCTCGCGACGCGGAACATGTTTCTCCGCAACTAGCACCCGGTGTACTCTACTGGACTTCTTGAAATTGGGGAATGGTTAAAATATAAATAAAACGTTCTATTTCGGCAATACAGTTTTACAAGCACATACCAATTGCTCGCTCCAAACTGGAAGAATATTAATTCAGGCATATATGGTTTTTCAGATATGGACCCTGATCCCCGTGCTTAGCAAGAACTTATTTACAACATCTTTGAAAAAGCCTTTCGTGAGCTGTGGAAGAAAATGACCGTTTTTGCTCATGCTAAGTACGAACTTTCCTTTTAAACGGTTGCCTTTAAACAACATTCGACCTAAAAACACATTTAGTACAACAACCGAAACCTGTTAAGTGTCCTCTGGACGTCCGAATTCATTCTATCCTGCTTTTCCGGAGAGCCATGCGAGTTAAACAACATGGTTAGAACGGAAAACCTGCGAATTAATGCTTCATTTTGAGCCAACGGACAGCGAAATTACCTGAGGCTATCGGTTCTCTACGTTCTCCCATTACAGTATGGGGATATCATAAGGTTGTTCCCTGGTAAGAGGTAACGGGGACACGCTTCCGCTAAAAATACCTGTCTACGACTATATTTGGATTGGCTGGAACACAATCAAATGTCCAAAATAAACGGCCCCGCCCAGGCGCAATGAATGAAGGATCTGCTATCTCGCTAAATTTAGTAACATCGATTGCGTCAATCACGCGCCTCAGTGCGTCAAGTCCTCACCACGCCTCCAAGAGCTAATCATTGGCCAGAATTAGAACGTGGCCAAGAAATTACGCGTCTTGTGATTGGCTGTTGATGATTTTTTTTTTAAGTATGGCGTACGCTAGCTATATTTAATATTTTGTTTAGTGAGCACGGCGAAAGCACACTGGTGTTTTAAATCCACCCAAACACACAGCTTTATAATTTATATTTGATTATTGTTTTATATCTTTGTTTGCATTGAGTATAGTGAAATTTTAGCAAATTACTTACATAAGTACAAAAATAAAAATGTTTTTTATTTGTTTTATTTTTTATGGGCTAGCCTGCTTGTCCAATGGCTTGCTTACCAATATCTTTTAAGTAAACATTTTGAAGCCCGCAAGTTCATACAACGTGCACACTTTAATAAACGTCTATTGTTTAATATTGCGAGAGAGAGAAAAAATTAAGAGGCAACACTTATGTGCATTTTGCTATTATCAATTAACTTGTTTTATAAATCGGCACCGGCTAACAAAATAAGAACATTTCAAATATTTGTGTTCCATCAGCTCTGGAGTTATTGTGACACGAATTACATGTTATTGTGCTAATTTCCACTAGCTCGACAACATGCCCTACCGCGCGATTTCAGAGTACCTCCGATAGAGAGTCAGAGGAACTCTCTCTCTCTCTCTCTCTCTCTCTCTCTCTCTCTCTCTCTCTCTCTCTCTCTCTCTCTCTCTCTCTCTCTCTCTCTCTCTCTCTCTCTCTCTCTCTCTCTCTCTCTCTCTCTCTCTCTCTCTCTCTCTCTCTCTCTCTCTCTCTCTCTCTCTCCTGGCATGGACTGTACGGCTTAGCCTATGTGTATACTGTACCAGCGAGGTTGGGGGAGCGCTAGTGCAAGCAGGCTCGACGTCACCTCTCCCATGGCGTCACATTGACGTAGCGCATTCCAGGCTGGCTATGTAGAGGCACACACATAAATGTGCTATTAGACTTTCTCTCGTTCAGCGCGCCACATAAACAAAGGCACATTGCAACTTAAGCTCAGCGCATCCTCTCCGTTACTAACACCGACTCTGTTATAGTGGAGCTGACAGAACCACGGAGTACTTTTTTCTTCTTAGCTAAGAGGAAAATAAGTCAAATAATATTTTTTATTGAAAATCCATCAACTTTTGCGACTTTAAAGCCAACTTCCATTCAACCACTATTTTCAGTTTTTACAAAATTCAGTTGGATATGTACAAGGAATTATTAGGGCTTTACAAACATATGTAAAGACGGAACCTCAACAGAAATCAAGTAAGTGTGAATTTAATTCAATACGCTTTATAGAACAAACGCACAACTGAACGCATTGAAATGTAAAATCTCTTGAAACATGCTTTGGCTGTTATGTGTCATTTGTATTGCGCTCTCCATTCATATATTTCTGCATGACATTATGTTATAGAGAACTTTCTGGTCCGGACCTGTTGAATGTCCGATCCCCCACCGCGTAAATAAACTGTTTTGTGTGCTATGTCATTGTAGACGGATGGCGTGAATCCGATTTTAATTTGCGAAAGGTAGCCTATAATATTCTCTCAGGTTGTCATGGAAATGAGATGCCTCTTACTCACCCCGGTGAAACCGCTGTGAGCTCGCGCGGGGCCGGCAGAGAGTCTCGTGAGATGCGCCCAGTAGACGGAGTGAGTGTTGCGCGCTCCGCGTTTCTTAAAAGCGTGACTTAATATTCCGCGAATGTTTTTTTTTTCGTTTGTAGTAGTATCTGCATCAAGAATGCTTTAAGTTATTTGATATAGAGTCTCGTCAATATTGCTTTGCCACGTTTCAACGAGATGACCGATCTTCATTCATTCTGCCATGAAGCTATAGCTACGGAAGGACCGCGCGCCAATATACACAGTGAAATCCACATTTGCCAGTAATCAAATATAAACATTCACGATGTCGTCGCAAATAACTTAGGACTTATATTTACCATTCTCGCACTCTAAAGGCTAGTTCTTGCCAGGGTCTGCTTTTAAGGAGCTAGGCTGCCAACACATTTGTAAAGTTTGTAATTCCCTGCTTTTAGAAGACCTTAAAATCTGTAATTTCTGAACAAACAACATGACTGAGTTTATAAAACGTGACTGAGTATATCGGGAGTGTCTGTGTGGTGTTTACAATCTTATGTTAACACCGATACACAAGAAACACGCTCATGTGCTTTCTTTCACTGTAGTAAGTGGTGTGAATTTCATTTCAGTATGAATCAAGGCACACGATGCAATGACACTTGGGCTATTTATGGGCACACCTATATACACATTAGCCTAATTAAAACGTAAAACTTGGTAATAAGCTATACAGAAGTAGGTTAGGCTGTTTATTGCATTGGCAGTATAGCCTACATGTCAGAATAGTGAGAGTGGTCCCGCCCCCAAGATGTGTATGATACGCCAATAGCCTTGTATTGATCATAGAAGTGATCCAAGTGAGTTGTAGCCTACTTTAGTTTTATTCCAAAGCACGCGAGATCGGGTCACAGAGTACATAGCCTGGTAAAGGCTCTGTCTCTTTTTCCCCTCAGGTCTCTGTCCCCGTCGGGTGTCAAATCCCGTTCTCAAAGCTAATTTACTGTACTTGTTTTGTTTTTTTCCCATCCCTTTATCTCCACTCTCTCCCTTTCTTTGTGTGTTTGCTGGAAAGCCTCTATCTCGCGCGCTTATTGAACGCAGAACGGAGCGCCTCTACAAAGCGCGTGCTTCAGTGCTCTCTCGCGGTTCTCTAGGTTACCGGGGCACAAGCGGACCGGCGGCTCCATGCGTACACACTGAAACACGCTCTGTCAAAATCACACATAACCTAACCTCAGAAGGACAAAAGGTTGAACTCAAAAACAAACATAATTAAGTCTACAGAAAGCTGCCAGCTTCATAGTAGCCTACGATGTGCTATATGTTTGAAATAAAATAGCTTATTTATAAGGACGCTCGAAATTCTCCAAAATTTTGGCCTGTTTAATTTTTGACTACAGCTGTCAATGAAACCATAAATTACTGCCTGCCGTTTTAATATTCCCAAAACATGAATGTTTCTGGGTTTTGATTCTGGCAGTTTGAGGGACTTGAAGACAGTGCTCATTTCGAGGGCTGGCTTTTTGCGAGCGCGCCACTGTCAGAGAGGGGGCGCTAGTCGCTTTTAAAAACTATTCGGTGGGCTCTTTGCGCTTGTGTTTTATTTGACCAAAGACGGGGATAGTCAGACTACGGTGAGTGAAGTGCACAGGTGAATATTATCCAACTGTCACCGAGATTGCCTTTTATTTGGAGCTAATGGAACAACAAAAAACTGCATGACAAGATTTTATTAGACGCCTAGAAACTGTTCAATCTTCATGGTCGAATGCAGCACCAGAAGGAAAAATAATAATAATCCGTTATAGATTGCATGCATGTGTGAGATTTTGTGGTTGTTTAGTGTGTGTGCGCGTGCGTGTGTGTGTGTGTGTCTGTGTGTGTGTGTGCTTAAACAATGTATTTCCTCTCGACTTGAATGCATTACTTTTCATCGAGTGTTTTTAATTTTTGTCCATTTTTTTGAAGGCCTACTTGGGTTTTTCTTTTTTGATTAATGTTGGGTTGTTTCCAAAGGTTGCGTTTGCATCGTTGTCAACGTTTTATTTTTATTTATTTATTTATTATATTTCTGTTTAAGTAACCTAATATTCCAGTAGGCCTATTTGTGAATAGAATTAATAAGTTAATGATGTGGACATTTGTGTTATTTTCTGATTTAAAAAAAAATATACAAAATGCCAGTAAATGAATTTTTGTGACCTAATGCATCTGTTTTACATTTTGCATGGTAAAAAAAAAATTGCTTAGACTTGGGAAATATTGGTAGAGCCTGAACGCTCTTTTAACCTTTAACTCTTGTTTATTGTCTTGCACACTTGTATTTAAAACGTAAATAACTAGAAAAAGTACAATAAAATAAGTTTAACTCACCTAATCTACACTATCAGAAAAGTTGGAGTATGTCTCTATTTTTTTGTCGTAGAGAACTAAATCATTCTCTGTTCCCGATTCCAGACACCGGTTCGGAAGAGCGCCTGCAGCCCAGGTCTGAGTCCCGGTTACCGGATACCTCACCCGCCGCGTGTGCTGAAGCAGCCTCGAACCCCAGACGCGTGCAGCCTCCAGCCGAGAAACCGACCACGATTCAGCGAGCAAAAGCCCAATCAGGTACCACAAAAACAAAACAAAATCCACTCTGGAGAGCTTTTCCAAACATACTTGATATGTTTTTCACATTTAAACCTTTTATATTAAACTACATAGCCTACACTTCTAGTTTTAAGAGCATCACATTTACTCAATGTAAACCGACTAGTAAGATAATAAAGTTTGTTATAATTTTGAATACCTTATCGCCGATGAACGTGCTGTTAAGTGGTTTGTTTTATACTTTGGAAACTTGGAAATGTCAGGAAATCTCAGTGATATGCTTTTGTACTTGTTAAAAGTAGGCCTAGGCTATATTAAAACGAATCTGTCAGTAGCCTATATTTAAAACTATAATCACTATGTCTAGAGAGTTTTGATGTGGTGTAGTTTAAACTATTTTTTCGTGAGAGCTGGTTTGTGTTTTCGGAAATAAATGCAAATAACTGGATCAATAACTGATTTTTAAAGGCATTGTCGTCTCAGTACAACATTGCTCATCAAATTCTTTTTTAAAACATGAGTCGAGATGGTTGGACATTTATATAGCAGATAATGCATCATGCACTTGTGTTCCAATACATGAAACGAGCGCAATCTATATTAGGCCTATAGCTTTTATTTTATAGGCTATTTGTAGGCTACCCTACCAATTTTATCACAACACACTGTCTTCTTCATGGTCATAGCAACCTCGTGCAGCTGTTAGCACTGTTTGCCTTAGTGTATAGAAAGTGAAAGTTTGCGCAAATGTATTTTTGCTGCACCAACTGCTGCTTCTTTGCCTCAAGAGCAAATTCATACTGGTTAGTGTCATGTGCATTTATTTTTTTATGTCGTTGATTTTTTGTTTGTTAGATCTATGGCACTCTGACAATGAACAAGCGATCACAGTTATTGGAACAGCTGCATTTTGTCCATCTAAAATGCACACCTCGAGGTTAGAAACTGTTTTATCCCTCTAAAGCGCTTTCTTTAAGCCTGCGTGTGTATTTGTGTGAGGCTGTCTGGTGCACACACACACACACACACACACACACACACACACTCACTCACTCACTCACTCGAGCTGTAAAGCATCGTTTCAGTATGACTTTATGTGGTCTAGACCTTTTTAATATTTGGACTTTTTACGTTACGTTGGCTCCGTTTCCATTTTTATTATCCGTGTCATGGTGAAATGTGGAGCTGAGGTAGAGGATCGACGTGCTGTGGGCTTTGCACGTGCGCAAACTAACCATAAACGGATACACACGAGAGAGTCTGACAGAAAGTGTCCTGTTTTGTGTGTGTGTGTGTGTGTGTGTGTGCGCGCGGATTTGTCTAGTGTTACATAAATTGCTGACCTTTAAGTGTGTCAAAAAGACAGCTAAAGCTTGATTGGCTAAATGCCATATTTAACACGATCTTCAAAAAAAAAAAGCAACAACTTTATCAGCACGTCTACCTTTGATTATATCGCAGGCTGGCGTATTTTTGACTTAGGGGGATTCGATTTTTTTTAAATTATTATTATTATTATTATTATTATTATTATTATTATTATTATTATTATTATTATATTACTATTACTGTTATTAGGCTATCTTAATTGCAAGTGTAAAACGAGAATGACACTGCTTAGGCTGGAGTTCCGGTAAATCAATTGTCTTGAGAAGAAAATGTGTATCTCAAGCGCACGTTAGAAAGATATTTTTTTTCTGTGTGATGTCAGTGGTGTAAGGAAGTTTGACTCGTTTTTTGCAATGCTCCATCCAGCGCGAGACAGATTGACCCTGAAACCATTCATTCCCCAGTAAGTATCCATGAAGGGGTCTTCACTCTTCTCTTGTAGCCCACATTGTGTCAAGTTGTAAATTGGGGATATAATAAGTTGAGGTACATGGATTGACATGGATAAAACAGAAGTACTGGCAATATTTAAAACCAATTTAGTTTAAATCGTCTTTAAGGCTAGTTGATGGTTTGCTATGTGCACTAGGGGCGCTAAAATACTGTTTGGGTTGCGCGCGAGATCAACCAGTTGAACATGCACCCAGCCCAAAATGTAACATAAATTAATTTAACTTTACACCCTTGAAAGTAATTTCATAATTTGTACACTGAACCCAAGTAGGTTTTTATTATATTTATCTGTAAACGGTTAGCTTATCTTGACATCCAAACTTACAATAAACAGGTTCATATAGCTAAATTTAATAGTGAAAAAAATAACATAGCAACATGAGTTAAGCTATTAGCCTATAACTTTAAAATAATATTTAAAGTAAGGCGGTTAATAAGGAGTATGTTTGTTGTTAATTTAAAGAAAAGTAAACACAACTGCCACAATACACACAATACAGAAAAAGAAAAGTTTTTTTTCTTTATTTTTTTCTTTATTTTTAGGTAACCTCTGTCTGTTTATGTGCAATATCCTTTGAATCCAGTGGTGTGACAGAAATATTCACCGACGTTAAACTCACAGTTATCCATGATGCTGTATGCCACAATATGCGTTTGTATGTATAGCCAGCGAACTGCTTAGGAAATGGAACGCGCGCGCCCCAGTCCGAGTCATCACAGGTAAAGAGGCGTTCATAATTGATAAGCCTCCTGATTTTACTAAACACACATGACGTGTTGGAGGCACAAGCATTACGGAATCACTATACGACAGCGTCAATCCGACGTCGGGTCTGTTTACACTTCCCCACCTAGGGAAAATAAGCAAACAAAGGACACGCACACACACATCTCCTAGCGGACTCAGGTAACTGCACAGACGCACTTAAACAGCTGTGTCAAGGCGCGCAGTTGTAGGTTATATAACTTTGAGAGCGCGCGCTGGCAATATGGTTTTCCTGGAGCGCAAAGCTGGCTCAGGAGACAGCCTACTACGAATGAACAGGAACAAGGGAGTTCCTCGTGGGTTTTAATAAGAACATATTATTCAACAGGTGCTTGGTGCACATATTAAAATGATCTAGAATATTTATCTAAAATTGTTTTGATTAACTTTTATGCGTTATGTTTAGAAAGCATCTTTTTCGTGCGCGTATTTTTTTGGCAGTTTTCATGCTTACATCTATGCATTTATTATGCAAAGTGAGCGAAATGTTATGACTTTTGATAGATAATTAAAAAATGATTTGTGAGTTAAGTGTAGGCACATGTTGGGTTGGACTGTTTGCTGACAAGAGTGGCCTGCAATTCCAATCCAGAAAAAAATGTGACTAAGGACATATTTGAATAATTATGATTATTAATGAGTGTTCACCAGACCCAGAAATGCTCCTTCTGTTATCATTTACTCACCCTTATGTTGTCCTTATGTATGAATTTCTTCAGTGGAGATGTCAGCCTCAGTAACTTTCATTGTACTTAAAATAAATAAATAAAATAAGAGGTGCTGAAAATATCTTTGAGGTCCACTGAGAAAAGAAAATCGTGCAATATAAGTGTACATGAATAATGACAGAATTATTTTGAATCCAGAAGATCTTTTAATCTGCTCTTTTTAACAAGTGAGAATCCAGGCCAGGAATGAGGCGTGCATTTTTACTTTTTTTTTGCATGTGTGCCCACCAGCTCACAGCCTAACCCATGTTTCCAGGAATGGTTTATCTACTAACTTGGTACTAACAGAATAGTACTGAAATGCCGTGTTTCTGACATCACATCCTCTGCACACCTGAAGACAAAGTTCAGCCAAAAGGCAATATGATAGTCATTAAGCCTCTTTCTCGTTTTTCTCTCCATCTCTCCCCGTCTCTGTAGACATGCCCTGCGTTCAGGCCCAGTACGGCCCAGCACCTCATGGGTCCAGCTACTCCGCCCAGTCCTTTGGTTACCATGGTGACTACAGCGCTGACCTCATGGCGACAGACTACACGAAGTGTGAGCTCGGAGGGGGGGAGATCTCGGCGGCAGCCGCCACTACTTCCCTGCCCAGTTTTAATGTGTTTGTGGAGGGCGGCTTTGAGCCGAAACCCTCCTGTCTGTATCAACTCCCTCCTCAACGCCCTATCATCAAGAAGGAGGAGGAGTCTTACCCACCCATGGCACCATCCGACGAAGCAATAGCTGGAAGCTCCATGTACTTTAAGCAGTCTCCCCCTTCAACGCCCCCCACGCCGCTTCACCCCGGGCCACCCAGCAGCTCTTTCTTGTGGGATGAACACAGTCTTCCCCCAGTTCCCCAGCCCTGCTTGATTGAAGGCCCACTGAAGAGCCCTCGCTTCCCCCATTTCTACGAGCAGACGGCCCCACCGTCCACCAGCGGCTACGACAGCGCCATCGGCCTTCCGCTGCGCCCCGAACGCTCTCCGTCATCCTCCTCTTCATCTTCACATGTGCCACCCAACCTGGACACGCACACACACTCACACGTGCACTCCCATACGCACTCGCACATGTACCCGCTGAACATGGGTAAGCCGGGAGGCCTGGCGTTCCGCTCTCTGGGCATGGGCCCGTGCCCGCCACTTCTGGGAGAGAGTTTGCCATCTCCGCCCAGTCGCACCAGCTCCGGAGAGGGTACCTGTGCGGTGTGCGGAGACAACGCAGCCTGTCAGCACTATGGCGTGCGCACCTGTGAGGGCTGCAAAGGCTTTTTTAAGGTAAGAGTTCAGCATCTCTGCAGGGCAGAGGTCTTTCGTTTTCTTATTAAAACTCTCGACCAGATCAAATACAGACGCACCCAAGTTCCATCATTGTCACTACTATTTACGCAAGTACGCCATTGCAAATATAATAATAATCCTTAGTGACACACACTATCACTTAAAGAATCATACAACAAGCCCTATCCTAATGGAGTATAAGAGGGCTGTACTTGCGTTTTATTGTTCTGTTTAATGCAAACAGGAGGATTCCACTGCAGGATAACTGACTCACGTGTACTTGGGCCTTTAAAGGTATAGTTCACCCAAAAATGAAACATGAATTGAAAACATGTATACATTTTTCCTCTCCTTGCTTTTTTCCTCGGAACACAAAAGAAGATATTTTAGAAAATGTTTCAAAGTTTCTTTTTGTTCGTACAATGAAATTTAGTAGGGTCATATGCTGTTTTGGACCAGTGACTTTCTGGACCAGAGAATTTCTGCTGTAATTATGGCAAAACTGCAGGCTTTCAAACTTGTTTTATTAACTTGAACTGATTTTTAATCCAGAAGTTTCAATAACAGTAGTTATTGAGGAGTAAAAAATGTTAAAATTATGATTTTTTATCTTTTTAAGCATTTGAATATGAATTAGCGTTATTAATAATAATTTATTAATTGAAATACTTTTAAGCTATGGCCCCTTTGGAAGTTTGCTGAGGCCTCCCCAGCCCCCTGGTTCAGAACCTCTGATTTAGACCCCTGACTATCCCCATATGGACAAAAACAATTCTTCAAAATATCTCTTTTTGGGTGAACTATCCCTTTAAATCAGAGAAATAAACTAGTAAAAGAAATGAACTGACAGGAAATACTTGCCAGTTGGGAAATCTCTCATTTGGATTTCCCATAATGCTTTACATTTTTTCTTAGTATTGCACATGGTTGTAGTATTGTAGACGCTGAAGTGGGTGTTTTGAGTTTATGTTGATTGATACGTGTTCCTCAGTGTGTGTTTTATTTGAATAGCATGCCTCATTGTGTATTTGAGTGTGTCTGTCATTAAATGGAGTGTAAGAGGGTTGTACTTGGTTTATTGTACAGTGTGTGTCACTCAGTGTGGCTGTTTTTTTTGTCTCTTATGTGGCGGTGTGGCCAGGGTAGTGTTTGTTAATTGTGTATTCATTAGTGGTCATTAGTTTTGTTTTTGCTTTGAAAGGAGCTCTTGGCTGAAGAGCCTCACGCGGCTCTACACCGATCGCACCTCGTTCTCTGAGTGTGAGGCTCAGGGTTAACCAACCATTGTAACACACTCTGCAGGCGTTTGAACCAAGGTTAAAGCCCACTATGTGAATAGTGATTCTTCAGTGAGCTGTGTGTGTTTTTGTTGTTTCGTTTTGAAGAGGGGGTTGGGATATGGCCTATGTGACATACAAGAAGCTGTATAGAAAATATGTGCACAAAAACTGAAAAATTGTTTAGTTTCAGTTTCAGAGGCACAACTGTGACAGGTTTGCTCAGCCTTTTTCATGAAAGCATTGGCTTGTGTGTACTGAGTGTGAAATGTGCGTGTGTGTGTGTGTGTGTGTGTCTTTGAGTGCTCTCACAAATCGTCTGAGCGGCGGTTGCCACGGCGTCTGTGAGGGTCGTTTCCCTCGGTGACCAGTTAGAGGTGTGACAGCGGCGCGCACTTAAAATATAGCAGCTTGGAGCTGTAGCCAGAAACATACACACACACACACACACACACACACACACACACACACACACACACACACACACACACACACACACACACACAGACTGAGGATAGTCTGTAGCATAGAAAGTTTCAATTGGGATTCAATTTAACATTTACATTGAATCTAAAATATTTCACATTAAAAGGTAAGTATTATTTTTAATTTGCTTAGGTTAATATTACAGAAACAGTGAGAAGACTTAAAATATACAAAGACTTTGCTGAAAGACTTACAATGGAAGTGAAGGAGCGAGAGTGGCAGAGCTGAAATAATTGAAAATGGCCTGTGGTCTGGTGCAGAAATAAATTATGCCTCTTTTCAATTAGTTTCACAATTAGTTTTTATTTAGTAATTAATAAAAGCAGGGGTTGGCAAGCCTGAGGCTTTGTAGCTATTACTGCAACACTGGCACACATGCACACACACAAATGACATCCACAAACAATGACATATGCACATTGGCAAGTCTTAGACGATCAGCATACTTATTTTTTATGCATTCACACAGGCGTCACCCCTAACTCACAAAACACTCACCATTTAATTATCTCAGGCAACTCATTAACTCACAATATAAATATTAGCAGGTGAATTTTAATGCAAGCTGGTGTATTGTGTGGCAGTGTATAGCTTTTGTCAAACTGCTAACTCTTTTAAAAATTCTCATAAATGTGTTTTTACACAATAGGGTTTATTGTGATATTCATGCACATTGATTTCTAGTACATTAGTTTTTAAGATACATTTTTAATGGTGTGTGGATGCATTTAACCACTTATTCAGATTTGTCCCCTTGGCTTTAGTTGTGTTCATTAACAGCCTCTAAATCATTTCACTTATGATTCTACTTTACATCTGAATACAAACTGTTTTGCTGTTTCACAATGAAAAACTGTAAATAATAGGAAAATTTCAGTGCGCAAAATCTTTTCTCTCTCTTATTTGCTCACATCACTTATTTTCACACCATTTATTTGGTTTGTAATTTGCTCTCTGACTCATAACGTCCTCCGAGTAAGAATATTTAGTCTGAAAATCTACCTAATGGAGGGTCGGCACAGGCTCGCTCATTCACAAAACCTCCACATTCAACCCGCTTCACTGGAATAAAAGTTTAACAGCTCTTAACTGCTAGTAACTGAATTAGAACTTGCATTTATTAAATCATTTGCAACAAAGACAGATGTGCATTTGTGCCAGCATTATGGCATTGCTGAATAATAAACACACTAAAATGTGCTTAATTCACAGACACAGTCATCTTATAATACAGTCTAAGTGCGCAATACACGCAGGCACACATACTTAACCAATTAATGATGACCCAGTTCCACCTCTCCCATTGAACAGCCACACACACACGTCTAATTACACACCCAGAGGAGAGGGCCAGAGAAGATGGTCTGATCATCTCTGATTAGGAGAGGAAAGGACGAAGAGAGGGGGATATGTGTTCCCTAAGGGGTTTTAATGTGCGACAGGGCCATTAGCACATGTTACATGTCATGAATCCACAACTGCTTGTCTTTACCGACCCTACGGACCCTGCTGTGCACTGGACCACAGCTCAGTGTGTGTGCGTTTGTAGATATGTGTGCTTGCATTAGAGAATGATGGGAGTTAGACAGTACAAACACTGTATCGGCATGTACGGTTCCTTGAAGAACCTTTTCAATACACAAAATATACTTTACAGTGGAAAATAGTTCTTCTGAATAATAAAATGTTCTTTATGTTCAAACCAAATGGTTCTTCTATGGCACTGCTGTGAAAAGCTCCTTTCGGAATCTTAATATATAAAGGAGTGTTGTGTGTTATTCAAGCATTTTGCCATTTGTTTGTGGGGAGAAATTGATAGATATATTCATAAAAGTTACAATAACCTCAGCTATCCTTTTCCCATTGAAAAGTAAAGTCTGAAACCTATTGTAACCTTGACAATTTTGCACTGTGACATCGTTTAGAGCATAAATAAACACAAATACACATGCACGTACACACACAGAAGATGTTTCTGTCCCTTAATGGCCGTCATATGTACAGCCGTTTATCTCATTTTATGAACATCATGAGATGTCTATTCATCTAGCGAGCTCCTGCAGCAATAAAACCTTTGTTTTGAGCACTGTACACTGACCGTGACCGACAGACAGAATCTGTCACAGTCTGAACCGGCTATGAAGTATAGAATGGAGTTGCATTCACATAACTCGTGCATGTGGTTCAGAGGGAAACGACGAGGTGGCTGCATTTTTTCCGACTAAGCCCAGGGTGTTTTTGAGATGATGTGCTCCACAGGTTGTATTCTAATCAAGTCATACTGAATCAGTGTGACTCTAGCTGTAACTGAGTAGACTCCCCTAGCTAACAAGTGTATTTGTGTGCCCACTGGGAGATTAGTCCACTCTAGTACACCGCCGTGGTAGTTTTATGTTCAATTTAAGTGAAATATAAGAAGCCGTGCAAATCACAAGGATAACGTGTGTGTGTTTGGGGGGGGGGGGGGGGGGGGTAGCTTCACCTGACGGTAAAATTTAAGCTTCCTGGGAAAAGCAGGTGGTTTAATTGATTTCATTTACACCTGTTGGAAACAGCTGTGTTTTATGATGTGTCTTTAAAGTTTTTATTGAAAGTGCTTTAATACAAACCAAAAAATTGAAGTCGGATTAAACTAGAAAATAAAATGACTTGAGTGGGCCTATCACTTGATACACAAAGATAAACTGTAACCTTTTTGTTTTGTTTGTAAAGATATAATAAAATTCATACCTAGATGACTATCATGAAGGCTATGTTTCCCACTACAGTTTTAACTACTGGTTGCATAACTGCACAATGAATCCAGCATTGTCGATTTACGTTTTTAGTACAATTAAACTGACCGCAGTTGTAGCTTGTTAAAGCATTGTTTTTGTTTGTTTGGGATATTACCTCAATTACCACAGAACTAACTGGTCTCACGCAAGTGCTTAATCTTTTGGCTCAGCGGTAGCACGTGCACTTGATGTCTTAACCTGAAGCTTGTGTAGTCTTTTTCCTCTTTTCTACGGTTTTTAGCGACGGGAGTGCTCGCAGATCATTTTTATTTTATTTTAATAAGGTCAGTAATAATCGTGCATATCCAGCCGAGGAGAAAACAACTCCAGGGGGGGTTATTGCAGAGGCACGATCCGCCAAAACCCCGAGGTGCCGTGAGCTGACCCGCGAGTTTCACAAACAATTTTATCATGCGGCGCGGGATGTCTCGCGGGAGCGGCCTCAGCACGCTTTGCACTGATCTTCATTGTCAGTGGCTTGCGCTAATAAAATTGTCCCTCCTGCAGGCAAGGCATGTTGGGAAATTAATTTTATCTAATTATCCTGATGGAGCTGGCGCTTTTTCACATTGTAATTAAAATCTGACCTGCAAGCTTCCTTTTTAATTCTTAGCCAAAAATGGGATCAAATTAAATAAATGAAATGTTTAGACCTGTTAGCTTATTGTTTTCCCCTCTCTCTCCTTTTTCTTTTTTTATTGTCGGTGGCTGCAGAGGACGGTGCAGAAGAATGCGAAGTACGTGTGTTTGGCCAGTAAAAACTGCCCTGTGGACAAAAGGAGAAGAAATCGCTGCCAGTACTGCCGCTTCCAGAAGTGTCTCAGTGTAGGCATGGTGAAAGAAGGTATCTAACACAGACACACACAAACACACACACCTATAATATGTGTCTGGCCAAGCCACTCAAGCCAATTATCACACAATAGGCCCCGATGCATATGACCTCGGATGGACCTCTGGTTAGAGACTGATGCAGAGGAGATAGACACTCTTTATGTTAATGACTTAAAACCTCCAGATACACACAGTACGCTCAAGAAGCAGAGTGGATTAATACAGATTTGGCTCGTAGCTGGTTTGGTTGGTTAGTATGAATGCATGAATTAAACTATAATGGAGGTGTTTACCGGCAGTGCTTCGCCTCTGCAATCACAGCATATCAGCAGCTTCACAACCGGTAATAACACAACACACAGGACAGTCACAAGCACATGTGTTCATGGGGAAATTTAATTCTCGTAGAATTTAAGTGTGAATACCATCTGATTTAAAAAGATCACACCTTAGATCATCTTATCCACCTCGGCCGGTGATTAGGACAGACATAGGCTACATTGTTCTCATTATCTCTCACGTTTGCTCACCCAGTTCCCTCCAAGACCTGCAATCGTGCAGCTTTAAACTGCCCCCTACTGGTCAGTCAAGCACTAGAAAAAGATAGAGAGAAACTTCTGAAGTTTTTAAAAAGCTGCTAAACAGACGTGTAAAGTACTATTAGGTATAGGTGTTCAAATACATTATCACTAATTGGGAAATTGCATTGTATGATCTGAATTATAATAATTTCTAATATTATTTAAATGTTTTACCTGTGTTCACTATGTTTGTTTGTTTTGTTTGATACAGTGGTGCGCACAGACAACCTGAAGGGGAGGAGAGGTCGCTTGCCGTCTAAACCAAAGAGTCCCCTGCAGCCAGAGCCCTCGCCCCCATCACCTCCCCTCAGCCTGCTGAACGCACTAGTGCGGGCCTATTCCCAATCTACACCCCGAGAACTAGACTACAGTCAGGTACCTAAATGTGGGGAAAGCCTGGCATCAAATGAGGCTAATTTTCAGAAATCATTATTTAACCACTGGATGCATGAATTATTAAATTACAAAACAAAAAATCATACTTTTTCTTTTGACTTCAAACAACAATATAACCATTCCCGATTTGTATTTAATTTTATTGTACTTTCCAAAAAATTATTTTTAAAGATTGACACTTTTTTTTATTGCAATAAATGACAAGGCACACTTTTGAATTTATAAAAATGTTCGAAATCACATTTTAGAGTCATTTAGAACTATGAGAAAGGGTTAAAGATGGTGACTTACTCATGATGGATACGTCCCAGCATATTTTCCATGAATGGTTAAAAAATGCAAATATTAGTTTATTATATAGTAGTTGTTATGAATCAGAGGGTTCACCATTTTCATTTCTCTCTCTGTCTCTCTCTTCCTGTAGTTTAGTGCGGTGGAGCCAGTGGGTCTATCTGAGTCTCAGCAGATCCAGATGTTCTACAGAGTGCTAACCGGCTCCATGGAGGTGACGCGCTGTTGGGCCGAACGGCTGCCTGGATTCTCTGAGCTTCACCACGATGACCAGAACCTTCTCATTGACTCTGCCTTCCTTGAGCTTTTTGTGCTTCGCCTCGCCAACAGGTACATGCAGACACACACAGATCTCAAATCACTCATACTTCTAAAGTAGACTTTCGGTGTATGGCTCTGACTTCAAAAGTATGCAAACTTTAGCATACACTAAAACATCCATAACAATAGACCTGGGTGATATAGCAAAACATTTAGCAAAATATTTTTTTGTATATATCTCAATATTTATGCATTTATCTAATATTGTTTAAAAGCAAAGGTTCAATGACTTTATCCAAGTAGATTCAAAATGTATAATGCAAGAAAGAAAACTGCATTTAAAATCTAGTTTCTTTACTGTTCACTAAATAAATATAAAGAAGAATGATATTTAATGTCGTTGTTGTTATATAAATGTTTGATGCATTAATTATTAAATTGCACAAGAAAAAAAAAAAATTCCAATGTTTTAAGTAAAAAATGTAAGTACACACACACATGTTGGTCTATGTGGTTTACAAGGACTCTCCATGGGCGTAATGGTTTTTATACCGTACAAACCGTATTATGTATTACCCCTTACACTGCCCCTACCCCTAAACCTATCCTAACCCATCACAGGAAACATTCTGGTTTGTACTTTCTCAAAAAACATAATTTAGTATGTTTTTAAAGCTATTTAAAATATGAGGACATTTGAAATGTCCTCATAAACCACATTTATAGTGTAATAGCAGTGTAATAGACATGTAGTTAGTAAACCACATAAACAGGCTCACACACACACACACACACACACACACACACACACACACACACACACACACACACACACACACACACACACACACACAATAGTTAAATATTTTAATATATAAAAATCTCACATAAAGACTTCAGTGAACATTTCTGATAACACTAGTGAATCACTGAATCAGAATTATGAATCGGAAATTAGTTTGAACTGATTCTCAGGAATGAACTCTAATTGCTTTTTTGCTTTAATCAGAGATGCCAAATAGTGCATTAGAACCATCAACATATTCACAATGTTGCTTAATATTATATTAACAACAATATATCGTTAATATTTGCTATATTGCCCAGCCCACATGCAAATACTCTGTATGCCTGTGATAATATCCTAATTAGTCATTTTCAGTTCTCTTCAGAATGGCTACAGCTGTGGGAGGAAACGGTTATAGCAATTACACTTTACACTCATAATATCTCATAGCAACTGTCAGACTATGACAGACTTTTCTATGACTTGCTTTTAATGTCGCATAAGTCTCTTAGGATTTTCTTTCTGGTTTAGAAATTAGATCGAGGTGAAAAGTATCATTATGACTGTGAAAGAAGTCATTCACAGGCAGTGTGAGGATTTATATTGCGTAATATGCTGCAGTCGCTATTAGTTACATTGTGACTTCCTATGCAACAATGAGTGTGTGTGCGTGAGCGCGAGTGTGTGTTCTCGCACTCTATTCAGCACTGTAAGGTTACTATGGACACTGTGTGGAAGATCCTGCGGAATTCACTTATTTAAGTTTATAGGTTAACACCCCAGCTTAAACACCTACCCCTCCCAAGACATTATTTGTGGCAGAAACAGCTCTGTTTCGACGATCACTTATATTACATACCTCAAACGCTTGCATATTGTTAAGTTGCATCTCCGTTTTACTCAAAAGTCCGAAACGGTTTGAATCCAAACTTGAAGTAACCTGTTGTTTCTTGACTTTAAGGAGAAATGTGCGTGCGTGGATGTGTCTCAGTGACTCAGTGACATTCTGATGTTGCTTTAACAGGAAGTGGATTTTTGTCTCAGCTCAGCTGCTCCCTGTTTAACTAGCTCTGGTGCTCTCTCTGTGTTTCTCTCTCCCTCTCTGATGGTGTAGGAGCAGGTGCGGGGAGGGAGGGCAGTGGGTGGTGGCGTCACAGCCTCAGTAGGGAGCTGCAGACTAGGGTTCTGACTCATTTAAGTGGGGGGATTCATCCGGGCTTACGTCATGGACACTTGAAAACTCACAAGATACGCGCTCACAATGTGTGGCGACTTCACAATACTTGCACATTTTCCGCTCGCAAACGTTCACGGTTTTCACATGATGAAAATAGACTACACCGCCAAAACACACCAAAGAACGGTATCTGATGTGGCTCACAAATGCACACATACACATATTAGGCCACGTGGCCACATTGAGGCTAATGAATGAATGGATGGCAAAGAGACCGACTTGCTCTGACGCAAATGTAAAAGGAATGTGTGCGTTTCCCTCCTCAAGGGTGCTGTTGTTAATTTTGTTCTGTAATAATGAGGAGCTTTCACTCGTTCTGTGTTTGCTCACTTCCTCTTTTCCCTCTTTCTCTATGCCACTGTAGATAATGGACTGATTGCAAATGGCATTTTGAACCCTTCATAAAGTGAAGTGACTGTTACATGCAAGAAAGTAATTTGGCGTTTATGATCATGTGATCCTGGGTGGCGGATCCTCATGATTCATTTTACAACAAGTGGTGATTTTTTTAAACTTGCGATGTATCTTACCTGCAATTTTAAAATGTTTTGAAAGAAGTCTGTAATGCTCACAGAGGCCGCATTTATTTGATAAAATATATATATTTAAAACAGGAACGCTGTAAAATATTTTTTACAATTTAAAATCTTAAGATCTCATATCTTAAATATGTCAGTGTCATATGTCAAAGCTGAATTTTCAGCTTATTACGCCAATCTTCAGTGTCACATGATCCTTCAGAAATCTTTCTAATATGCTGATTTGCTGCTCAAGAAACATTTCTCATTATTATCAATGTTGAAAACAGCTCCTTAATATTTTTGTGGAAACCATGAGACTTTTTTCCAGGATTATTTGGTAAATAGAAAATTCAAAAGAGCAACATTTATTTGAAACATTTTTTTTTAATTAAAATATAATTGTAAAAATATATACTGTCACTTTTAATCAAAAATGTATTCATGTCTTAAAATCTTACTGACCTGATCATTTTGAATGGTAGTGTACATAAACTGAATAAAATGTGAATGTGAGAGACATCGTGCTTAAAAGAAGTTTGAATTTAAGACACAACAAGGCAATGTTTAAGATTTTATTTGCTATAACAATCTTAAAGGGATAGCCCCCCCCCCCAAAAAAAGACATATTTACTTACTCATATTGTCAAAAACAAATATGTATAAGCAAACAATCAATAAATAAATTATTTAAAAATATATTTTTAGTTCCTTTAAGGGCTATAAGCATACATTTTGCTGCTGTTATTAAGGTAACTTTCCGCTTTTAAAAGTGACGTACGTCTTCATGTAGGGTTTTCCAGACGCCCACACACAAGAGCGTAAAGCCCTTCATAGTACTCACTTCAAGCGCTCTACTGGAGTGAATAGGCTGGGTAAAGTGATTCTCACTTTCCAAAATAAAATCGCCAGCAGTGTGTTTGTGGTTTCTGTACATATGCATTCAAGTGTAGTGGCGTAAAACCATTAGACTGCATTAATGAAGCACACATTTTGATTATTTACCCCATTGGGCTTCAAAAGCGGCTTGGAAGATGACTCTCAAATATTCCTCCTCGCCGTATTTCCCTTCATCCCCTTTCCATTACTCCTCCTCTCCTCGTCTATACAAGTGTGTGTTTTTCGTGCAGACTAATGAAGAACAGTTCGCGCAGCAGAAGCCAGCACTCTACGGGAAAAGAGAGAGGAAGTTTTTCTTCCTAAATTGCAGGGTTGAGAGTGAAGAGAAAGAGAGGATGAGTGGATGGTGAAGGAGAGGAAAAAGAAGAAGAGAGCGTTGGATGAGTGGAGAGCGAGTGTTTTTGGTGTTTTGCCTCAATTACACACAAACGTTCTTCTTGAGATTTCAGTGAGACCGTGAAGATAAAACTTTACTGCTTTGACCCAGAACCCTCCAACCCTGAGAGAGAGAGAGAGAGAGAGAGAGAGAGAGTGTGTGAGTGTAATCTCAGGAATGTTTTAAAAGCTTTAATTGGGAAAGCTTGGCATAATTAGGTCCATTCCTATCTTTGATGTGCTCTTCCCTGTACTGGCTTTCATTTGTCGCTATGGTAATTGTTTCCGTGCAGTGTGCCTTAAACACAGATTCAGCAGCCAATCATAGCGCAGATCATCATCACATGAATCAGAGAGAGGTGATAATCAGCGTGTGTCACAGCAAAGACTGTGTGTGCTTTCTGATAGTGTGTGTGGCTACGTACAGAATTAGAGGCTTACTAAATTGAAACAGGTACCTGTTCTGAAGGGAACGAGAAGAACGGCGATTAATTAAAAGATGAAAGGTGGCAGCTGAACTCGTGGCTTCAAACAGCACCTTGAAGCAGTATAAATAACAACAGTTCTTCATCTCTTTTGCTCAGGTCTATGCTGGTGGACGAGAAGTTTGTGTTTTGCACGGGCCTGGTCCTGCACCGGCTACAGTGTCTACGTGGCTTCGGAGAATGGCTGGACTCTATCCGAGACTTTAGCGCTCACCTGCAGGGTCTCAACCTCGACATGCCTGCGTTCTCCTGCTTGTGTGCCCTAGTGCTCCTCACAGGTACCACACAACCTCTGAAACGCACCCAAACCCCTCTCTATGCATTTCACGCACACATTTACTTCCTGCCGTTTCCTTTTTCCCGTTGTCGTTCTTGTTTTTGTATATTTACACCCCTTTTGTGCGGCTGCTAGCAGTCGTCACTAGGGCTGGGCGATATGACGAAATATATCGTCTGGACGATAGAAAATGTCTATCGTTTTATATAAGGCTCTATCGCTTACGCCACGATAAGGCGTTTACGGCAGAATTTTACGTCAAGATGCACCTCACGCCACGGCATGCCCATGCACGCTGCAATACATAAACAAACGTGAGACGGTAGTAGACGCGGTTCAGACCAGGGTAATTCTCAGAGTAATTATGCCAGAGTGGTGGCATGCGCTCAAAGCAAACTTCAGACACAGACGCTGCTACGGGCTTTTACGCTTGGCACACCATATAGCCATTTATTGAAATATTTTAATGGCAGGTGTTGGGATGGCGAAAACTAAACATTTTCTTGACCGACCACCGAGCCTCATTAGCCGGTTGAAACCGGTTAACCAATTAGTTTAAAATATGCTGCGCTATTTGAAATAACAGCCGCGAGCTGCGCTCCCTCTGTCTCTCTCTCTCTCACTCTCACACACACACACACACACACGCACTGTCCAAGCGCTGCCGTCTCCCTTCCACTCACGTCACTTTTTTAAAATCCCCCACAGCGCGAAACACGAGTCCCGCAAACGCGCCGCAGAGGAGCTTGTTTGTAATCTGAGGACAAATGGCTCCTTAATTTCGAAATGGTTTGGGTACAAGGTGATCGCGTTGAAAATAAAGGCGTTTGTCCAGCGTTAGAAGCTCATTTGAATCATTGCCGCGGCTCATTTAAGAAAATGACAGCTCCGAAGACACGCCGCTTTAGTTCGAGGTAGTGCTAACAATAATAAAGAAAGACGATCAACACCTTATGTGTTACCGCTGAAATGAAGATATTTCCAAATGTAAGCCCATCTAAAGCCAAATGCACGCTTCATACTGTCGTCTGCTCTGGCTCTAACCTCGAGTGTTTACTTTTTGCAAACCTTGTGAGCGCGCAAACCCAAACGCTGTGACCTCGTGCAGAATGTTTTTATTGGTTTATTAAGTACAAACAGGCGAGTTATGAAAAATTGAGTGCGAGGGATGTTCAATCACACAAAAAGATTTTGGAATGAGACGGCCAACTGTAGTAGCGTTTAGTCCACTGTCTATAATAGCCTAATTTAGAGATCACTTTTTTTATTTATTTTAACCGACAACTTTGATCGGTTAACGTTGATACGGTCAGCCATCGGTCAAACGGTCATCGGTTAACATCCCTAGGCAGGTGTTAACTTTACCAACAGTCTTGCTTGAAAAAAAAGGTTCTAAATAAAATAAAAATGTAGTCCATACTACCTTTATTTGTTTTGTATATCATTTCAAACTGCATTTCCACATTGCAATTTTGTATAGACTATTCATAAACTGAATTAACAGAAAAATTGCTATATCGTTATGTATATCGTTATCGGGATATCAAATGAGCTATATCGGGATATGAAATTTTGGCCATATCGCCCAGCCCTAGTCGTCACAGTGATCACAGGTGTGGGGCAGGTGCTGTCAGAGATTAGGTTTACCTGGGCAGCAGAAATAATCCCCATTAATCACACACAGAAGAGACACAGAGATGGTGTGAGGTTTGTGCGCCTCTCCTCTCTGAGCACAGGTGGAGTTAGTTGATTATTGGTTGACAAAGTAGGACAGTGTGTGTGTTTGGGTCAGCAGGTGCTCGAGTCTTACCATGCATTATTAACACAGAGGCTAAACAGCAGGTCGACCTATATACAGACCAACACACCTTTCACAGCACGTACAGAAACATGGGCACATTCTGGAAAGCATTAAAAGAATTGGAATATTGCATAAAACTTGCTGAGTGGAAACACACAGAGATGCTACTCAAATAAAACAAATTATATTTGTTAATCAAATTAAAACAAATGATGTTGGAAAAGCATTTATGAAATAAAATCATAGTTGTTTCAATAAAAGTCACGTGACTTTGACTCAAAAGTCACGTGATTTGACCATTTGCTCAGAGAAGAAAATGTATCATTGGACATTGTAACATGTTTCATTCGCAAATACATTTTTGCAATATTCAGATTTTTTGCATAAAATTCAGCTAGTCATGACTGAATAATTCTCTTAGAAGAAAATATTACATGCAATAGAAACACTGTTTTTTAAATGTTGCGATTTTTCAGATTTCATTGAAATGAAATTCAATAAGTCATGTAAATGAGTCATTCGATCAATATAATGTGGATGGAATGTGGAAGCTTTATTCGCAAAAATGTTTTTGCGATATTCAGATTTTTGTTAAATGTTAAAACAAACAATGTGAAATCTAAAAAAGAAAATAAATGTCATATCACATTCTTTTTACTTCTGTAATGAAACATTGAAACTGCATATTTAATGAGAAAAGGCTAGTGGAAATGTGAAATCGTTTCAAAGGAAATGCTAAATATTACACTTTGATTAAAGATTACGAAGACAAATATTTCATCCACCAATGCACCAATGAATAATTCACAATAAAAATAATAAAAATAGAAACCATGTTGACTTTAAAGACAGCAAATTTAAGTGTGGGAAACGAAACGGTTATATATATATATATATATATATATATATATATATATATATATATATATATATATATATATATATATATATATATATATATATATATATATCAATCAATTTATTTAGTCACCCACCCAGCTCCCAATCTTCACCTCCCCTTTCTCTGCCACAATCTACAGAGGAACGTGTGTGTGTGTGTGTGTGTTTGTATGCCCCTATGGAGCAGCACTTAACTCTGTAGAGGAATTGAGTGCTACTCAGCAGAGCTCTAGTCCCCACCTCTCTCTTTTTCTAGCTCTCTCTCTCTCCCTCTCTCCACTCAGTCTATCGACCCTCTAAAAGTGTCTGTGGTGAAAGAGTGCCATCGATCATCCCCCAGGAAAGAGGGAGAGACAGAGAAAGCGAGGAAAAAAAACAGCCAGAGTGAGAGAGGGAGTAGGCTGAATGCAGACATAGGCATAGATTTGGAACACATACACACACACACACAAACACACACATACACACACAGCAAGCCAGCATCCCATTGCACTTCTTCGGTTCTAAAGACATACTGTGGGCACTTACACACAAAGTGTAGCTTGAAGTGTGGTAGAAAGTCTCACTAGGCTTCTGATTAGGAATTAGAACTATAATAGTTATTAATAATATTTAATTTATGTAATATGTTATTATGTCTATATCAGTCACTTGTTCATGTTGAGGCATTATATATGTTAGTGATCCAAACGGCAGGAAAATAATTTGGTTTCAGTACTATTTCAAAAGTGAAATAAAAATGTTTCTCAATTCCTAAACCAACCACAGATATTGCTACGGTAATACAAAGTGAGTTAAAGGGTTAGTTCACCCAAAAGTGAAAATGATTTCATTAATTACTCACCCTCATGTCGTTGGACACCCGTAACACCTTCGTTCATCTTTGGAACACAAATAAAGATATTTTTGTTGAAAGCTGATGGCTGAGAAAGGCTTCAGAAAGGCCTCCATTGGCATTCAGTACATTCCCACTGACCCACTCACAAGACCCATAAAAGGCACTAAAGACATCGATACAAAGTCCATCTCACTACAGTGGCTGTACAATCATTTTACAATGCGACGAGAATAGTTATTGTGCACACAAAAATCAAAATAACGACTTTATCCACTAAGTTAATGACGAGAACTTGACGGATGTGCAAGAATATGATGCAGCTCTGCCGTTCGAATACATGACCCGGAAGAGGAGGAGCGCCGCTAACGCTGAGTTCACATCCGAGACCTACACGGAAGACAATAACTTGGTGGATAAAGTCATTATTTAGATTTTTTTTTGCGCACAAAAACTATTCTTGTCACTTCGTAAAATGATTGTACAGCCACTGTAGTGAGATGGACTTTGTAATGTCTTCTTTAATGCCCTAATGGGTCCTGTGAGTGGGTCAGTGGGAATGTACTGAATGCCAATGGAGGCCTTTCTGAAGCCTTTCTCAGCCATCAGCTTTCAACAAAAATATCTTCATTTGTGTTCCGAAGATGAACGAAGGTGTTACCAGTGTCCAACGACATGAGGGTGAGTAATTAATGAAATCATTTTTGGGTGAACTCACCCTTTAAGTCATGTGTCTGTATGGGATGTGTTTTTTTTTCTTCTTCTGTGGTGCAGATGTAGCGACATTTTAAACGTAAATAAACTTAAAAGCACTCAACCTCTTTCCCGCTCTTTCCTCTTATTTTAGAACAATGTCCTGGTCTGAAGGAGCCCAAAAAAGTGGAGGAACTGCAATCCAAACTAATCTGCTGCCTGCGAGATCATCTGAGCTCGGTCTGCGCGGGAGGTGTGGCTTCAACTGTCAAGGCCCCACCCCCAGTGGGAGCTGTGCTGAACTTGAGGGCGGAGCTTCGGTCTCAGCGTACGCAAGGCTTACAGAGGATCTTCTACCTGAAGCTTGAGGACCTGGTCCCACCCCCGCCACTCATCGATAGGTTTCTGGACACCTTGCCCTATTGATGACCACGCCCACTTTTGCACACCACTGACACGCCCACAAGCTCACTCAGACACGCCCACAACGGCTATAAACTCACCCTGGGAAGGGACAGAGCCAGTAGCTAACAGTGATACTGAACTCGATTTCCCACGAGTCCCTAAATCCTCACAGGAAACAAACGTGTCTGAGGAGAAACCAATCATATAAGCGCTTTTAATCTCTGCTCTGCGCCTGATAGTGTAGATACGAGGCAGGGTTTGAGCTTATCTGGCGTAAAACGCACTGGGAATGAGAGTGATGCCTATAGCTCAGTGTGGCACATCGGGAGAAGTATTACGATGCGAGAATGTGTGTAAGTGTGTCTTTTACGGCTCCTTTGCAGGCGGTCCAAAAGTTCCACCACAATCCACCTCAATGACAGCAGTTGTGTTCATCACAAACATACACTCACAGACACACAAGCGCACGCGAACTGTCCTTTCACACATACGCGCGGATCCAAAACGCCAGCTTCAGATGCCAGATTATGACATATCAACTGTCGTTGGCAGAAGCGAAGTGGATGTGTGTGAGAAAACACGTAGGAGTGTCTCTGAGGGAGGCCTTCGCCACACAGACAGAACGACAGAGTGCATTAATGTCCAGAATCACAGTTGATCTCACCCCAAAAACCTGCAAACAAGTGCAATTTACTAAGTGCTATTGTAAACGACGAGAGAGAGGAGAGAACGTGAGTGTGTGTGTGTGTGTGTGTGTGTTTGTGTGTTTGTTCCAGTCCTATTTCAAACTCTAAATTATTTTAATACTAAGACTCACCTTGTAAGGTAACGGTTTCAATTGAGATGAATTAGCCCAGTCTGCTCACTAACTTTTTAATGACGAAGTTCCACAGACTTGAAATTACTGTAGTTTTTATTATTATTATAAAGAAAAAAACAAGGGATTTTATCATTAGGATAACAGACTAAAAGATTAGAATTGGGCTTCAAGCACTTAAAAACAGGAAGAGGAGGAGGATAAGAGAAGGCCGGTGAGATGCAGGTGCAGAGAGAGGATGGAAGGAATGAAACATTCCGCGTTCATGCTTTTTGTATGTTTATACTGTCTTTGCCATTTATTAATATGGAGGACATTGTTGCAAAAATGTCTTTTGTATGTACAAAAAAGTAAAAACGGATTATATGCATGGTTTTCTCCTTCTCGCCTGTGCTTGTATTTATTTTGCAAAGACTGCCGGCTCCACAAGGGCTTGAACACACGTACTGACTGGGCGTTCTCGCTTACTTTATCATACGGCAGCAGTTTGAACAGATGAGAAAGTACAAATTATATAAATATATAAATATATATATATATACACAATACAAAACTAATATTTTGAAGTGTTTTTATCTGATAGCTTTTTCAAATCTTGTGGTACAAGTTGTGCATTGTTTTTTGAAAAAGAAACATGAAAAAAAGAAAAAAACATGTTTTTCAATGTCTCTTTTGGTTTGTTTATTTTTTTTTTTCTCTTTGGTTCACTGGAGGCTCTGTTCAGCACTTTGAAATCATAAAAAAACCTTCTGATTATTTGAGTGGAAGTGTCGTTTTTCTGTTCACCTCTGCGTAAAAGCGTCAGAAGTGTTTTTCTCTTATGTTTGTTGTCGCGACTCAGGATGAGAACGAGGGACTCCCCCTTCGTAAAGTTCAACAAGCATTGACGGGCCAGGTGTCCTTACAGTCCAATACCATCAAGTACCCTAATATGTGTGTGGGGGGGTGGGGGTTCTGGTCAAGGGCCCCATTGCATTGAGGTTCAGGTACGAGATTGAGCTGGGGGTAAGATTCAGATCATTTTGGGGGATTCTGACCACATCAGGCCCACGGTCCTCGTTAAGCCTCATCGATCCATTTTGTGACATTTCGGTGCAGAGGCACACTCGCACACACGGCTGCTCTTTCTCTGTCTTCCTCCATCACCCTCCTAATTTGTCTTGGATTGTCAAAAGCAAAGCTCAGCATGCATGAGCATACATGCACATAAACGTGTCCACACACATCTTTTTTTTTTTAAATAACTAATAGATAGTTACAAAAGGCTTGGCCATACACTCGTGTGTGTGTGTGTGTGTGTGTGTCTATCTCAAAGGCTATTGCTTATAAAAAATAAAAATTATATATATATATATAACATTTTCTATAACATTTTCTTTATTTTCTATAACAATATATATAAAGCTTTCAGAGGCTGTTATAAACACACTCACAGTGGCACACACACTTAAGACAGGTGGATGGTAGGTTGGTGAAGCTGTCAGTCTGGAGGAGGGCAGATCGATTCAGAGTGACAGGTAGCCGACCCCCCTGGAGTCTTCATTAAAACCCTGTATTAGAGCTGCAGGGGAGGGGCACACACACACACACACACACACAGCTCATTTCCCTGTAAGTATGGTGTGGAGTGTTTGTGTGGCTCATGATATATTGATTGACTGTTAGCGAGTGTGTTGAGGGGATCAGCAGGGCTGGACTCACATCGTGTAGTCTGGAAACAAAGCTTTAGCGTAAGAGTGGGACTGGCACTCACAACACACACACACACACACACACACACACACACACACACACACACACACACACACACACACACACACACACACACACATGCAAATCATCTCTAATGCTAAAGAGCACATTTGCATTAGCTGAGATCATTCTTTATAACTATTTCAAAAATAAATTAAAATTTTGATTTGTCAGATTATTTATTGATGCTGATTAATTCTAATATGGAATTTGAATAAATAAAATAAAGGTTTATTAAATAGATTACCTGACAGATCTTATGTTTAAAAACTTTTATTTTATATATTTATTAATACTGCTTGATGCGATAACTAATATTAGAATGGTTTCAAAGATATTGAAAAAAGCTCTAACTCGACCCCCAAATCTAATCATAATATTGACCCAGTAATATTGAATTCTCCCCCTGATAAACCAATTATGACATAGCATAAAAGAGCTGGTCAACAGATCAGAGATACAGATAAACGAACCCACCCAGCAACCGTATAGCTATGAAAACACAGAATGCATGAAAACACCTTAGCACTGTGGCACAGGCAAACACTTTTTTTTTTTTTATTATTTGAAGAAAATGTGCACATTTAGTCATAAAATTTTAAACAGACTAGGTCCCATATTGTTTTGACATTAAGCATGGGTGTAGGCTGCTCTGCCCTGTTTGAACTGTGAGGGGTATTCCAGATTCTAATCTCATCTGAAATAATGTGGTCTGGCCTTTTGGGTGGTAGGGTTCAAGTGAAGATGATGGAGATATGAAGAAGACTGGTCCCTACACAGGCATGTGGTATTACTCCACTACAGTGGGACTCCCCCTCGGCCTGTGGGGGAGGGACATTCTGGAGAGATGGAGAGCACTGCTTCTTGTCAGAAGTTAAGACTGATTCGCTGAACCTACTGCAGGCTGCCAGGTGGTTGGGTTCAGATTCTCCCCTCAAAAGCTCTTTTAGATTCCACCACAAACACTTTCAGTTTTTCCATCCTCCCACTCTTTCTCTCTGTCTTTATGTATCTCACGCTCTCTTTTCTTGATGTCTCTGCTCAATCAGTGTTTTATCTATATTTAAAGATCACACATTTATGTAAGCACATGTATTATACGGTGTATCAATATATATTGAAAATATATTAAGATATATTCCTGTGACTGCAAAGTTGAACTTTCAGCAGCCACTCCAGTCTTCAGTATCACATGATCCTTCAGATATAATCCTAATATGCTGAATTGCTGCTCAAGAAGCATTTCTTACAATTATATATTTTTTCTCTTTGATGAGCAGAAAATTCAAAATAACTGCTTTTATTTGAAAAATAATATTTTGTTACATTATAAATGTACTTAAAGGCACAACATGTAAGATTTTTGGATTAAATTATCCATGTGTGTACTTACATTATCCCAAATGTTTTCACAAATGGTTTAATCCAGAGAAATGGACCGTGCCCGTGTGTCACCTATCAATGACACAATTTCCGGTTTTATTTTGTAGAAACCATGGGAACACTAAAGCCGTTTAGTTGTGACGTCAAGGCGAACTGTTAGCATATTGTCTGTCCACTTACTGCGCACACAGACACCATAGAGAACTTGAACCACCTCAAACACTACAGCTGATTCCTCCGGATACTGGATAGCATCATGTCGAGAAGATGCTGTGCTCTACAATGCGTTTAGTTTGGCTAACTCACATTATTACTGTCTTGCAAATTACTACTGTTTTGCAAACTTTAATGTTCCATCAGTCATTCATGTTAGTGCTGGGCTAACGTATGTGCTTGTATTGTTTCAGTTCCCACATGTGCACGTAAATTAGAAACACACACACACACACACACACACACACACACACACACACACACACACACACACACACACACACACACACACACACACACACACACACACACACACACACACACACACACACACACACGTTTGTTTTTGTGAATTGTGGGGACTCTCCATAGGCGTAATGGTTTTTATACTGTACAAACTGTACATTCTATCCTCCTACACTGCCCCTGCCCCTAAACCAACCCATCACAGGAAACACGCTGCATTTTTACATTTTCAGATAAACATAACTTTGTATTTTTATAAATCTGCTGGCTGGTCCCCACAATGTAGGTCAGGGGTCTTCAACTAAAATAGCTTGGGGTCCAGTAAATAAACCTTCCTCACTGGCCGAGGACGGACAATTATATACCTAAAAACATGAATTGATGTCTTTTTGCCAGACCAAAGAAATTAGTGTAGATTAAAAAAAATGTCTTTATTGAACAAAATATAATATAGTTCTCATATAGATAAACAATTCTTTTCATATTGTTAAAGCAAACATAGGTAATCCTTTACTAAATGTATCTCATTTTGAGGTTGTTCTGTTTAAGTTGCGTTGGTACAAACTATCTAATTCAACCAGTAGCCATGTCTGACAAAAAATATGATAAATGAAAAAATGCCTTCATCTCTAAATCTGCACTGAAAATACATTAATTTCAACATTACTAGCAGCAACTAAAGTGCTTTTTCTGCTGAACTGAGATAAACAGTAACAGTCTCTACCTTACTAAATGTAGGCTATCTTCAGAACTGCTCTCTCTGTGCTTCAAAATGCACTGGTAAAAAATCATTAGCAATATTATCCAAAAACACAAACATTTAAAAATAAAGTGCCACCAGTGTTGGAAAAATGAAAAAGTGCAAGAAACATTTTATCTCTTTATTTCAACTTTTCCTTTAAATCCAGAAGAACGTAAATAACCTCAAATAACATTTCAAAAGTTGAGCTGAACGTTAACATGGGAGCCGAAATAAAAACGGACATACCACGAGCTGCACGATTTATTACATTTATATTATATTTCCCTCAAATCAGATTTCACCCTGTGCTACAAGATACACCCATCGTGCAGTTGTTATGTCAGACATCGATTCAAAACTGAGCTTGTGCGTATATAATGTGTGCGTCCGGTGTGAGATACCTGAGACGCAGAGCTGAGCTGAGTGTCCAGTGTGCGACCCCTTTAACTGTCAACGCAACCGTGGCAACATAGGAAAAACGGTTTTACTGAGCTGCCTGATATAAATGTGATTATTTTTATTTATTTTTTATGTTTTTTTTTTAAATCGCATTTGGCATTTATTTATTTCATTATGTCAAAAGGCTTTGCGGTCCGGATGGATGCATCTCACAGTCCGGATCCGGACCGGAGTCCGCCAGCTGGGGACCCCTGATGTAGGTGATCTCAGGTTTATATTACATTGTGGGGACATTTGGTCCCCACAATGTAATATAAACAAGTGCACACACACACACACACACACACACACACACACACACACACACACACACACACACACACACACACACACACACACACACACACATGTTAAGGCTGATGGTGAGGAATTACAGTAGAAACATCTCATAATGAACCTCAAATTGAGAAGAATCACTGAGAAACATCCAGCTCAAGTTTCAGATTGAATAACTAGTCCTTCCAAGGTTTCATCATTGATTCTGACTCACGCTGGGATTTGTGTAAATGTCATCGTTACTTTACAGTGTATCGCTAAGCTTTAGAAAGCCTCCGGAGCTGAAGTTTAAGCCAAGATGCCAAGATGGCAACAGCCTGCTCGTCTTTACTTTACGCTTCAAAACTGGTCTTCAGAATCCTATGGGTGACGTCACAGACACTTCATCCATATTTCTTTACAGTCTGTGAAACTTGTTATTGGAGACCTTCAAAACTAAATAAACAATTTAGTGTCTCATAGTAGCCGCCAAGTAAATGCACAGAGAAGCATTATAACATAACTTTCAACTCGCCTGTCGCCTTTGGCTTGGCTTGCTCAGTTGGGGACACTAAAATTATGATCCAAGTTATTCAACTACCGTAATTCCTCAAATAAAGACCGGGGCCTTTATTTACCTGAACTGCCGATGGGAACCGGCTTTTATTTGAAGCAGCCTTTTATTAGGGGCAGACCTGTATTTTTAATTCCATCTGTTTGAAATATAATTGCTTTATGTAAACCGTTTTCAATTTAAAGTGATCGTTCCAGTGGACAAATATCATAGATTTTTTTAAGAAACATTTGCAAAAGTATCACCATACAACAAACTAATACGCATTTTTAGTAATTCCGCGCGCAGCTCCATCCGAAGATGAATGAGTTCTCGCCGAATCTACTCGAGCATGACGTCTCATCACACTGGCCCCCAGTTTGCACATTAGGTGCTTATATTTACTGAATGAGCCTACAAAAGCAGAAATAAGCCATTTTAAATAAAGATCCAGGTTTAAGCAAATAAATATATAAATCACAACATTAAAGTTTAGTGAAATTAGGAATTATTTAAGAGATCGTTAATTTAGTGCATATTTTGTTCTCATGTCACAAGTAGCCTAATAATATCAAGCCAAGGTTTACTGAGTTTTACACGATTCTTTTGTAGTGTGGTTTTGATGAAATGTACTAAAATAAATATCATCACCTGTGCACAATAGCCCACTTCTTCTCGACGCGTTGGTTTATAGAACAATTACTCCGAATCGCCCTCTGTCGTTTCAAAGAATAGCACAAGGGCGAGTGCGCCAGGTACTCCTCGTCCGTTTGGGGAGGAGCGCGTGCAGTCAGCGGAGGCTCGTGCAGAGGAGACAGGCGAAAGTATAAACAAGGCGTGAGACGCAGCGCTGCTCAGATTTTGAGGCGCACGCATTGTGAAGATCGATATTTGTAGCCGGCCTTACACGGCATTTTCACAGACGTCGCATCTCTCATAGACTACAGTAGCCTATTTAAAATGGCACATGCATCCGTTATATTCTCAATTTAATTTACAAAGCAATCCTTGTAAAGTTTTTAGGTTAACTATAAGAGACCAGAATTAGTGTGTGTCGCACTGGCATGACTCGCATCGGGCGCGTGGCATCAGGATGGTTTCGCATTAAATTAACGCCATATAGGAGATTATCCACTCAATTTCCCCCGGCCTTTATTTAAGACCGGCCTGTATTTGTTTGTGCTGACCACGCCCCCGGCCACTATCAGAGGCCCGGCGTTTAATTGACTACAGGCTTTCATTTGAGGATATATATATATATATATATATATATATATATATATATATATATATATATATATATATATATATATATATATATATATATAGGTAAATATACAAATGTATTAATTAGGTCATATTTAATTCTATAAACTATCCAAATCAAACTAGCCAAATCAAATTTTGTTGCAATATTGTCCTGTTCAACACTGTGAAGCTGCTTTGAAACAATCATCATTGTAAAAGCGCTATATAAATAAAGTTGATTGATTGATTGATTGAACTCACTCAAATAATGTATAATGTAATATGATAAAATGTAGCGTACGCATGACTGGAAAAAACGGAGGCGGTCGATTGCGGCATAAGAAAAAGCTCAGCAAAAACAAGGCATCTCCAAGCTACGCCTTTGTTTTGAATAAGTGACCTCTAGTGGTGAAAAATTACATTCTGTGCCTTTAGTTACTTTTGATCAATTTTATGCATTCTTTACAAAATCTTATTGACAAAATCTTTTTAATGGAAGCGTATTTAAGAAAAAATAAAATAACTTAGAAAATATATAGTATGCAAATTGTAATATATAATCTATAAATAGCCTACATTTTTTATTTTTTATTTAGGCTATAAATATGCATACAAAATACATAAAGAAAATAATAATAATACACACCTTTTCTTTGTAGATTTGTATTGATTTATTATGATAGTAAACAGTCAATTTGAGAGCAGAGGAGTGATTATCAGTCATGTAGATATGGTGGTTTGTAGGCTACCTGTAAAAGAGGTTTATGAAACTTGTCTGCACTGTGGCTTTTCACGCTGGTTGTGTGGGTGATTTCTTTGTAGGTTCTTTTATAAACTGAAATGGTAGTTACATCTCTATGTCATTCTGTTTGTGTTCCTCTGTGTGGCTGGAAAATAAACCCATAGAGCCAGAGCTTTTCAAAAAGCCTTTGGGAGACACAGAAATAAAGATACCCAGAGAGCGCATGGGAGAGAGAGAAAAGGAGGGAGGGAGCACACCGTGGGCTTTGGTTGGATCTCGGTGCTCACATGTGGTTAATCCGTTGGTGTTGGTTGTCCTTAAAGCCGGAAACACTGATCCTTGGGAGTCTGAAGAGCAGGTGCCTTGTGCCTGAACCCTAATTATAAGGTCCTAATATATTTGCATACACAAAAGATAATAACTCATATTACTTTCTTGCATATTTAATATGCATACTATGCTTAAAAGGCCTGGAGTAGTATTTGCAAAGTATACTGTGATTATGTGGTGCAATTATTTTATCATTATCATACTGTTATACTCATATAACTTCCTCAATCCAAACCTCTGGAAAATTTTGTTGTAGACTTTCTTGGCAAAAGATAGGCTATGTAGGCTACTGTGCATTTTTACACAGCTCATTGAAGATATTGATTTGTAGGAAGATTTTTAGGGGCATCTTAGAAACAGCAGTAAGCTATGTTGCAACTCCACACCTCGAACACTGAGTGAGTTTGCCTATAATGACCTATCTAACATTACACCTTAGTTTAAGTCATATCAAATTATGTACAGTTTTGCTATTTAATGTGAAGCATTAAGCATTTTCGAAACAAAACATTGCTTGTTTGTAAAGTAAAATTTTCCCAGCACGTTTACTCTTTTAAAACAGTATTCGTTCCGCATAGCCGGACACATTTTGTCGTTGCACATAGCAAAAAGCGAAACCACTGTTTACAAAAACAAAGTTGATGACAGCGACTAAAATCATCGACAGCAGGAGATCGCCGTGTACCATTTTCTCGACAGGTAAGGGAAGAGTTATGTGAAACTGTAGACAGTCACAGACAAAGTGGTTTACAATCACAGCGTTAAGAATGAAGTCTCTGGGGGTGTAGCAAGCTAACGTTAGCTGAACTTAGGACAGCTGTTTGCCCTAGGGATTTTATTAATATTGATTATTAAAGGTAAAATGTTAAATTAAGTCCCGGTTTGTCAACTAACAATGATTTAACATCCATATCTCACTTACACGTGATTTATTTGACAGCTGACATAATGTGACAGTTGCAGTTTAGTATCAAATTGTGGTCTACATGTTTTCTACTCGTGGGTGTTTCTGCAACTACGGGCACTTTTAAGTCCCAGCAGTGAAATTTTAGATTTATGTTAAAATTTGTCATATAATGCTTTATAAATATATTCACAGTGCCATTACACACCTTGACAAAAAATATAATTACTGAGTAATGTGATTTAATATAATATTATGAAGCGTTTATAGCTCAAAACACCATTTTTGTTAGTGTCCCACACCTGTGGTCTCAATGTTGAGATACATAACATAAGCTAATTTAATTAAAATTTGATATTATTTCAAATGGACTTGTTTAATATACAGATTCATTTAAATCATCTTAAAATTATTTGTATTATTTACTGATCATTTTTATGATTTTTTGAACTAAATGTGCCTGTCCCACACTTTTGAGTCCTTACCGCAACAATGAAAAAAAACTTTTATTATGAAATGTCATCAAACACAAACAAGTCTAGTTTTTATAGAAACAGAAATTATCACTTGAGCACATTGCTGACAGACTGGGCCACTACACTACCTCACTCAGAAGATGCCAAAAAAATAAGGTAAACATGATCTTTTCTGCTCTAGTATTTATTGTGCGTCCTTACCATTCAGCTTAATAACTGTGTATTTTGGATTGCATTCAAAAAATAAATTTAAATTACTGTTGAATTATTGTATATCAAGATGCTAAGAGTCAAAACTAATGTAGTAGGCCTTGCTAGCTGCAATTAGCTAAAATATTAGCAAAAATGTCATTACCGCAACATGTCTTTACCGCAGCAAATTTAGGTGTTGCGGTAAAGACCTTGTGTCGCGGTAGAGACAAATTCAAGGTTTACTTTACATTCTTTTTAAATTAAATGACAGTATTAGTACTGAAATATATATTATATATATATATATATATATATATATATATATATATATATATATATATATATATATATATATATATATATATTATAGTAGGTACGGAAAGTATTTGTTATATTGCAGCCATTTGCTAAAATCATTTAAGTTCATTTTTTTCTCATTAATGTACACACAGCACCACATATTGACAGAAAAACACAGAATTGTTGACATTTTTGCAGATTTTTATAAAAATCTAAACTGAAATATCACATGGTCCTAAGTATTCAGAGACTTTGCTGTGACACTCATATATTTAACTCAGGTGCTGTCCATTTCTTCTGATCATCCTTGATCCACACCTTCATTTGAGTCCAGCTGTGTTTGATTATACTGATTGGACTTGATTAGGAAAGCCACACACCTGTCTATATAAGACCTTACAGCTCACAGTGCAGGTCAGAGCAAATGAGAATCATGAGGTCAAAGGAACTGCCTGAATAGCTCCGAGACAGAATTGTGGCACGGCTCAGATCTGGCCAAGGTTACAAAAATATTTCTGCTCCACTTGGCACTGTGGCCTCCAGAATCCTTAAATGCAATACGTTTGGGATGACCAGAATCCTTCCTAGAGCTGGCCGTCTGGCCAAACTGAGCTATCGGGGAGAAAAGCCTTGGTGAGAGAGGTAAAGAAGAACCCAAAGATCACTGTGGCTGAGCTCCAGAGATGCAGAGCTGGGAGAAAGTTGTAAAAGTCAACCATCACTGCAGCCCTCCACCAGTCAGGGCTTTATGGCAGAGTGGCCCGACGGAAGACTCTCCTCAGTGCAAGACACATGAAAGTTTGCATGGAGTTTGCTAAAAAAACACCTAAAGGACTCCAAGATGGTGAGAAATAATGATTCTCTGGTCTGATGAGACCAAGATAGAACTTTTGGCCTTAATTCTAAGCGGTATGTGTGGAGAAAAATATCACCAGCATGGTGGTGGCAGCATCATGCTGTGGGGTGTTTTTCAGCTGCAGGGACAGGACGACTGGTCGCAATCGAGGGAAAGATGAATGCGCCCAAGTACAGGGATATCCTGGACGAAAACCTTCTCCAGAGTGCCCAAGACCTCAAACTGAGCCGAAGGTTCACCTTCCAACAAGACAATGACCCTTAAAATGTTCTTGAATGGCCCAGCCAAAGCCCTGACTTAAACCCAATTGAGCATCTCTGAAGAGACCTGAAAATGGCTGTCCACCAACATTTACCATCCAACCTGACAGAACTGGAGAGGATCTGCAGGAGGAATGGCAGAGGATCCCCAAATCCAGGTGTGAACAACTTTCCCAAAAAGACTCATGGCTGTATTAGATCAAAAGGGTGCTTCTACTAAATACTGAGGAAAGGGTCTGAATACTGAGGACCATGTGATATTTCAGTTTTTCTTTTTTAATAAATCTGCAAAAATTTCAACAATTCTGTGTTTTTCTGACATTATGGGGTGCTGTGTGTACATTAATGAGAAAAAAATGTTGTGGTGAGATGTTGTTAGTGCTATGGGTTTGTATTATTTTATTACTAAGGTTTGTGCAGCATCAACTTTAGGAGACAATGTTTTTAGCACTTAACTATCCATTAATTTTTGTTTGTTTGTCCCAAAAAAAAATAAAAAAATAGTGTACTGTGCTAATTAACTGAGACTTCTTACAGCTCTTACAGGTTGTTGGCCTTGTTTGTTTCGTTGCTTCTATTGCTCTCCCCTTTTTTGTAAGTCGCTTTGGATAAAAGCGTCTGCTAAATGATTAAATGTAAATGTTTTTAAAGTAGTTAAAAGAGTTAATTAAAAGAGTTATTTAGTAGCATTTTTGCAGTATCTTGCATGCAATACCTGTTTCTTTTACTGTTGTTCTTTAGCCTGTTTTTGATTTCGTGGCACTTTAACAGTGTCCTTACCGACACAAGATGTCATTACTGCAGCACTGCTCTTTTTCTATTTTTTTCACATTTTCATTTGCAAAAAAAATATTTTAACACTTAAGCTGACATGATTTACACATTGAAATTGCAAAATCTGTTACAAAAAAAAAATAAATGTTAAATTTTGTGCGTATGGAGACAATTGACATCTAAGGTTACTGTAAATTTTTTACATGGCATAGAAAAAAACATGAAATTCCCTATTTTGTATATTATCATTTTTATATCAGTATTTACAAAACTGTGTAAAATTTGAAAAAGCTATTTAAATATGATATTTTTTTTTAGAAACAAATAAAGGAAAATGTATGAAATGAACGTTATTGTAACGTTGCGGTAAGGACACTTTTTAAGAAGATGACCCCAAAAACATAAAAAATAAACATGTTCCAGATTAAAATCTTAATGACTACATTACATTTTGTGTACATTGTTATGTGTATTACAGACCATGATGGTTAAAATGTAAATTCAAAAAGGTTGATTTTTTAAAAATTGGGATAGTCAAAAGTGCCCGTAGTTGCAGAAACACCCTCATATAACATAGTAGTAATACCATGTTTTTGGACATATATATTTTGGACAAAAATCAGTTATCCAATGGTACTGATACTTTATTAAAGAACCATTACCATCTGATACTATAATTGTTGCATGACAACGTCCCAACACTTTTTTTTTTTTTTTGCTGTCTCATAGAGAAAACATTTTTAAATGTAAAAAAAAAAAAAGAAAACTCAATTTACATTTCATCATGTGTTATCTTCAATCATATTTTTGTATTAACAATTTTGGTAACACTAAGTTACACTATAGCACTGTAACTGTAACACTGGTTCCAGTTGTACTACATTAGGTATCATAAACTAATGATAAAAAATACTTCTGAAGCATTAATTAGTCTGTTAATGTTAATTGCAACATTTTGAGTTTTATCTGTTATTATTTAATAGACTTGAGTTAACATAAATTAACAATGAACAGTTGCATTGTTATTAAGTTAACAAGTTAACAAAGATGAATAATACTGTAACAGATGTATTTCTCATTGTTAGTTAATACATTAACAAATGTTAACTAATGTTATAGTAGTGTTACCGTAACTTTTTATAAAATGTTACAAATGTAATAACATTTAATTTTTTGTATTTAATATAGTATATATATGACTCTTTTAGAGCAAGACTGAGTATGAATGTTAAGCTTGTGACCTTATAAAAGAGGTCAGAAGAGACAGTCATGATGGCGGAAGAGGGTGGTAAGCTACCATTCCGGCGCCTGGAGCCCCCCATTCTGAAATTCATTAAAGTGGCCATCCCCACTGACCTGGAGAGACTCCACCAGCACCAACACAACATAGAAAAGGTACAAACACTCACACAGGAACAGCGACAGCAAAGCCCAGCATATGGTCAACAGAGAGAGCCATGTGTCTGTGTGCGCGGTCACCATAGGGAGTCGAGTGCTGAAGATCTCATGGTGTATCTGAAATCTTTCCCAGTCAGTCTGCTTGAGCAACATATAATAGGATAACAGGGTATTTGGAGGGCTTGCATAGCCATGGAAACCTAGATGATTGTGAAATACCAGGCTGTGATCATGAGATTATTCAATGTCCATAAACAGTTAAAGCTGTGAAATTAATTGAGCTTCCTTGTTGCAGTTTCAGAGAAGCAGTCAGTGGGACAAACTGCACCAAGAGCACATCAACTCCAGCCGCACTGTCCAGGTACAACAAAGTTGTAACATAATGATTTAAATGGAAAATTATGATGGTGGACGATAAATAAATATTTCAGTGATTATCGGGATTTCCAGAAATCATGGCAATTAATAAAATCTTAAAAAGTTATGAAAATGTCTATAGTTCATTAATGTACCCTTTCATAGTTACAATATCATTCAGAATTTTGAAGACATCTATGTTACAGAAGATTACTATGTCATTACAATAAACCTGATTCCAAAAAAGTTGGGACACCGTACAAATTGTGAATAAAAACAGAATGCAATGATGTGGAAGTTTCAAATTTCAATATTTTTTTCAGAATACAACATACATGACATATTAAATGTTTGAACTGAGAAAAAATGTATAATTTTAAGGGGAAAATAAGTTGATTTTAAATTTCATGGCATCAGCACATCTCAAAAAAGTTGGGGCACGGCCATGTTTACCACTGTGTGGCATCCCCTCTTCTTTTTATAACAGTCTGCAAACTTCTAGGGACTGAGGAGACAAGTTGCTCAAGTTTAGGAATAGGAATGTTGTCCCAGTCTTGTCTAATATGGCTTCTAGTTGCTCAACTGTCTTAGGTCTTCTTTGTCACATCTTCCTCTTTATGATGCACCCTTACGCACAAAGATCGTTCCAGATTCTCTGAATCTTTGGATGATATAATGCACTGTAGATGATGATAACTTCAAACTCTTTTCAATTTTTCTCTGAGAAGCTCCTTTCTGATATTGCTCCACTATTTTTCACCGCAGCATTGGGGGAATTGGTGATCCTCTGCCCATCTTGACTTCTGAGAGACAATGCCACTCTGTGAGGGTCTTTTTATTCCCAATCATGTTGCCAATTGACCCTAATAAGTTGCCAATTGGTCCTCCAGCTGTTCCTTATATACATTTAACTTTGCCGGCCTCTTACTACTACCTGTGCAAACTTTTTTGGAATGTGTAACTCTCATGAAATCCAAAATGAGTCAATATTTGGTATGACATTTCAAAATGTCTCACTTTCAACATTTGGTATGTTATCCATATTCTATTGTGAATAAAATATAAGTTTATGAGATGTGTAAACTATCGCGTTCCTTTTTTATTCACAATTTGTACTGTGTCCCAACTTTTTTGGAATCAGTTTGTATTTTTTAAATGCTGTTCAATTTGAACTTTATATTATCAAAGTATCCTGAGTAAAATGTATCATATTGTCACAAAAATATTAAGCAGCACAACAGTTTTCAACATTAATAAAAATAATCATAAATGTTTCTTGAGCATAAAATCAGCGTATTAGAATGATTTCTGGAGGATTATGTGACACTGAAGACTAGAGTATTTATTATTGTAGAAAATAGAATGTTACAATTTTTACTGTATAATGCATCCTAGTAAGCATAAGAGACTTCTTAAGTCAAAAATACTTTAAAAAAAAAACCTTACTTACGCCAAACCTTTTGAAAAGTTGTGTATGCTCATAAAATATGTATCATTTCTTATGGTTCGGAAAGTCATGCTTGCAAAGTGTGGGACAAATACCATTAACTGCAAGGATGAACTTGGCTGCAGATTGTGTTTATTCATATGTGTTGTTTCAGTTCACAGAAAATGTCTTTCCATTTTATTGTTGGTTTTGTTGATGTTCTCAGGGTAGTGAACTGGTTTGAAAACATTCCCATGTGCCACAAGGCACTGTGGAATGTTGCTTGGACAAAACATTCTTAGTGATGTAACTGGCTGTTGCTATGATTAAATTGCATAATAAATCTTCACATCATATGGGCACAGTTCAACCAAAATTGAAAAATTGTTATCTTTAACTGTAACCTTGTATGACTCTCTTCCATGAAACTCAAAAGATGTCTGAGCTACAGTGGTTTTCAAACTTCTCGTGCACTATATTCCAAGTCTTTCAAGATTTGTGTGAAAAACAGACTGAAATTGAAATGATGGTTAACTGAAAATCGCAAATTTCATTATATAACAGCATTGTTCATTGTAAAAGAGCAGCATTCTGCTATAAATAAAGTGGCTCTTTAAAAGCAACAATTATTGAACAAAAAAGAACAGTAATAATGTTGTTCGGGTTTAATCCAGGATAAACTAAAGATTAAAAGAAAGTGAAGCAATCTGTGCATCCAAAAATTTATCTGAACGTGATAAAAAGATCTCATAACATGCTGTCTTACCTGTTCTGATACAGCTGTGAGTGTGTCTATATATTAAGTAATGTTTGACTCAGACCTCTGGTGTATGCCTTGGTGTACGTATGATGTCTTTTCTCTTCCTAATGGCCAGACAAGCATGCAACCTGTGTGTTAATGTCTCTGAGAGTCTGTCGTTGTCTCTCTCGGGGCAGTCCTTGGCGTGTGTTATGTGCTGTGAGTGTGTGTGTGTGTGACCTTAGCACCCAGTTCTGGTCCCCCCAGAGATGCCAGAGAGCTTTCCTGTGTCCACCACTGCAGAGAGCATGTGAGAGCCTGCAAGTGTTTCTGTGTCAGCGCGATGTGGACGACTGACAATAGACGGAAACAAGACAGACATTGTTAAAGTAGCTCCCAAGGGAGAGAGAGAGAGAGAGAGAGAGAGAGAGAGGAAAAATCCTTAAGACTGCTTTCATCAGACACCTATAGAAGGTGGATTGAGAGGGAGAGTTGATTGTGCTGACGCTGATGAAGATTTATGCTGTCTTTCAGATCCTTATTGTCCCCATCCTTTATTACAATGCAAGCTGCATATGTTATTAATGTTTTAGCGTTCTGTGTGTGTGTGTGAATGAGTTAAGAGGTATGATCCTGAGGATGATTATTCAGAGTGTGAAATGAGTGCAGTCGAGCGGAACACTTTGATTGGCCGGCTGTTAACTTTGACCTCTGTGTTCAATACATATGAATTGATCTGTAATCCCTGCTAGATGTCTGCTTTCAGACGTGAGCCGACAGGATCTGTCAAAGCACCATTTATTTGTTTATTTATAACTTCTGTTTTTTGTCAAGATCTGGTTTGGAATTAATGAGAAAATAAATCATTACTGGGTTCTCACGCTTATAGAAAACTTGCATATATAGAAAAAGAACAGAACCCTTGCATCTCGATGTGGAAATACAGTATTAACCTCTTTTAATGTTTAAAAGCGCTCAGCTCTCTCTGCTGATTTATATTCTATTAGTTGGATTTTGCTGTTTGGGTAAATTGGGTGTAAAATTAGTGTAAAATATCAGTGTCTGTTGAGTCAATTTAAGAATAATATTTTTTTTCTTCTTTTTTTTAAATCTAGTAACAACTGTAAAGGTCATTAGAAAGCAATGGGAATTAATTGGTCAAGATGTGTAGTAATCCTGTGTTTGTTATGAATATTTGTATATTTAATTCAATTTAATTTAATTTTGCACTCTCAATTCAAATGAGTCCATGATTTACTCACCCTCAAGCCATCCTAGGTGTATATGACTTTCTTCTTTCAGACGAATACAATCTGAGTTATATTAAAAAATGTCCTGGCTCTTCCCAGCTTTGTAATGGCAGTGAATGGAGGACTAGATTTTGAAGCCCAAAAAAAAAACACATCCATCCATTCTAAAAGTATTCCATACTTCTCTGGGGGGTTAATAAATGAAGCGAAGCAATGCATCTGTGTAAGAAAAATATCCACATTTAAAACTTTATAGACTAAAATAACTAGCTTGCGACCGTCTGCTGTGCGCATCGCTTTATGGCAAAAGGGTAACCCCTGACCTGACATATTTGAGGAACATGCACGCACTGAAGATAGAGCAATTTAAAACCCTATCTGTTTGAACTGTGAGAGGCGTCAAAGCTTACGCTGCTCTTACATCGCATCATGAGGTTACTTGTTTGGGGTCAGCTTGCATAGACTATCTGCCGGAAGCTAGTTATTTAAGTTTATAAAGTTTCAAATATGGATATGGACATTACTTTTATAATGTATGGATGCACTTTTTTGGGCATGATTATAAAGCCTGGAAGAGCAGATTTTTTTTAATATAGCTCAATATAACTCAGATTGTATTCGTTAATATAAGTAATATACACATATTGTATTCGTTAATATAAGTCATATACACATGCTGGTCATATAATTAGAATATAATCAAAAAGTTGATTTATTTAACTAATTCCACTCAAAAAGTGAAACTTGTATATTATATTCATTCATTACACACAGACTGATACATTTCAAATGTTTATTTCTTTAAACAAATTTAATGATAAAAACAACTAAGGAAAATTCCAAATTCAGTTTCTCAGATAATGTCAAGATTACTTAAGACCAATACAAAGAAAGGATTTTTAGAAATCTTGGCCAACTGAAAAGTATGAACATGAGCATGTAAAGCACCCAATACTTAGTTGGGGCTTCTTTCGGCTGAATTGCTGCAGCAATGTGGCTTGGCATGGAGTCGATCAGTCTGTGGCACTGCTCAGGTGTTATGAGAGCCCAGGTTGCTCTGAAAGTGGCCTTCAGCTCTTCTGAATTGTTGGGTCTGGCATATTGCATCTTCTTCTTTACAATACCCCATAGATTTTCTATCGGGTTAAGGTCAGGCGAGTTTGCTGGCCAATTAAGAATAGGTACTGGTTGCTTTGGCACTGTGTGCAGGTGCCAAGTCCTGTTGGAAAATAAAATCTGCATCTCCATAAAGTTGGTCAGCAGCAGGAAGCATGAAGTGCTCGAAAGTGCTTCATCTCAGGTGACACACTTCTGATGCTTTCTGATATTCAAGAGTGGCTTAACACAAGGAATGCTCCAGCTGAAACTCATGTCTTGCATACGTCTGTGCGTAGTGGTTCTTGAAGCACTGACTCCAGCTGCAGTCCACTCTTTGTGAATCTCTTCCACATTTTTGAATGGGATTTGTTTCACAATTCCCTCCAGGGTGCAGTTATCCCTATTGCTTGTACACTTTTTTCCTACCACATATTTTCCTTCCCTTCGCCTCTCTATTAATGTGCTTGGACCCAGAGCTCTGTGAACAGCCAGCCTCTTTTGCAATCACCTTTTGTGTCTTGGCCTCCTTATGCAAGGTGTTGATGGTTGCCTTTTGGACAACTGTCAAGTCAGCAGTCTTCACCATGATTGTGTAGCTTACAGAACTAGAATGAGAGACCATTCAAAGGCCTTTGCAGGTTTTTTGCGTTAATTAGTTGATTAAAGTGTGGCACCAGGGGTGCTTCTCAATATCCCTCCTCGTTTCCTCGCTCATCCGTCCTCCATCCTATGACCTGGAAACCGATGGAGCTCAGCCATCTTGTAGGACATCTCAATTCTCTAATTGCACTGCGAGGAGGCGAGGATCGAGGAGTGAGGAGCTTCCTGAGGAGTCATGAGCGAGGATACACTGGAGTATCCTTTGTGGAAGTGTTTTATCGACTAAACGTGACGCAAGTATTAATTCTCCTCCCCCTTCATATGTGCCACAGTTTATTCATTAGTATTAATATGTTTACATGTACAAGACACAAATGTATGTCAAATAATAACACCTGACAGTTGCAGAATTAAATCAAAGCACAAGAAAATGAAAGAAACAAATAGAAACTAATACTATACAATGAATACAAAGCAGTTAATAACTGGAATTCGTTGTTGATAATAACTGGTAATAATAATGAAAATATGGACAAATGTGGTATTTTGTGAAGGCTGAAGCTTACAATATAAATAGTTATCGCTAATGTTCAAGAATCCAGACTAAATCCAGCGGTGCAGTCATCATTAACTGATGCCGCTTTAAAGTGACGTTAAAGGGAGCGAGGATATATTATTTCACTTGACTCAATTCCTCCGTCCTCGCGTCTTTTCCTCGCATCCCGAAGGGGTGGAGCTAAGGCGCGAGGAAAGGAAGCTAGGAAAGGAAACGAGGATGCACAAATAAGAATTGGGAAGCACCCCAGGTGTCTTCAATATTAAACCTTTTCAAAATGTTGTAATTTTCTGAGATAATTAATTTGGGATTTTCCTTAGTTGTCAGATATATTCATCCAAATTAAAATAAAAAAACATTTGGAATATATCAGTATGTATGTCATGAATCAATATAATGTTCACGTTTTACTTTTTGAATGGAATTAGTGAAACTGGAATTAGTGGAATTAATCAACTTTTTTGATAAATATTCAAATTATTTGACCAGCACCTCTACACCTAGGGTGGCTTGAGGAGTAAATCATAACTATCATTTTTGCGTGAACTGTCCCTTTAAGCTTAAAACTGATAAATTTAAAGTTGCCAAACTTAAACTGAAGAACATGAAATTGTCAGTGAATGAGAATGTATCTGGATAAATGTGCATTTAGTTGTACTTGCATGGAGAGAAAAAAAGAGTGCAAGGTTTTGGGTTTCAGATCTTTGACAGTACTGGGTTGGATCATAGACCTAATCATTCAGAGTGTTATATATTCCATATTGTTATGTATCACATTTTTGCTGTTCAAATTAACAAGTTAAGGTTGTATAGGAGGGACATACTATAGGTTTTGAATGAAAACATGGATCCACTTTTAACACAGACTTTCTTTTATTTCTCTTTGTAGCAGTTGCGATCTAACCTGCGGGAGATGGAGAAATTGTGTGGGCGGGTCCGTAGTGCTGATTCTGAAGCTCTGGAACAACTTGTTCAGCCAGTCAGGGATCGAGCCTCCACTGCCATTCAAGAGTTCCTGCAGATTCATTCGGATGCTGTCAATAGGCCTTGCTTTCATGAAACTATCAACACAGACTTTCACGAAACTCTCGGCACTGCCTCAGATAAATTGCACAGTATGTGTTTCTCGGTGTGTCTTAGTTTTATTTAGGTTTTAGCTTAGTTTTATTCACTTAGTTTTAGGGTTTGCAAGCATTTTTACTTTCATGTGATGGGTTAGGTGATGGTGATGCAGATGTCCCTGGTTCCTCTGTCACTCAAACACAGCTGCTCTTGCCCCAAATCCCTCCCGAACAGAACGCCGCTGAGTCCTGGGACAGTTTAGCTGAGGTAACACTTACAAACACGTAAATATATTTGAATAAAAAAAACGTAAGTATGTATGTGTGATTTTTGTGGTATGTTTGTTTAGGACCTACTGGAATTGAACGGCTTAGTGCAAGAGTTCTCCACGATTGTTCATGTAAGTATCACACATCTATGGAAATTATTCATTCTTTGTTTTTTGGAAAGAAGGGAGAGACAGCGAGAAACGATGTATGGTTGTGCATGTGTGTCGATAAAGGTTGCTGACCAAAACCCTTAAGTATGGCAGAGCTGTCAGACAAATGGCTTTGTTTCCTGAGAGCCAACATGGTGGTATTATTGATCCCATCAGTGTGTGTGTATATGTGTGATTGAGAAGACATAGAGAGATTGGTGACAGTCTGTCAGCCATGTGCTAACCAGTGAGGATTAATGAGAATCCATGCTGTATAACAGCCGTTATTAGAACAACATGCAATTGGAAACTGGGTGTAAAAGAGGAGAGAGCATGTGTTTTTCGGGGAGTGCAGACAGTGTTATGATTCTAGGTCTGTCACCATAAGGGCGCAAAAGGGGGCATTGCCTTCTCAGATATGATTTGTGCACCTTCAGTTCTATCCATCCATCCATCCATCCATCATTCCATCCATCCATCCATCCATACATCCATACATACATCCATCCATACATACATACATCGGAAATGCTTCAAAGAAATGCTTCAAAAATGTACCTTTAAATATCAGATATTCAGATTATTGTGTATGTTTCTTCATGTGCAAGTAAAATGGCTGTCGCTAAACACTTCACACCCTGTTGGGGAACGATGATGGGATCTGGATAGTGGTAAGTATAATATGATGATAGCCAGCCTTATTAGCGCTTACCTCTCTGTAGAGTACACCCACCGTATCGTTTATTCCGTTAACACTGAGCCACAGATGAACCCAGGAGGTCTACTTGTGTGACTGTGTGTTCTCTTGAGCATCCATACAGCTTGTGAGCAGACGGTGCTGATTACCGTCTACTCCTGAGGGGAGGGAGGGAGAGAAAAAGAAAACCATCGATAGCTTTTGTCATTAGTGAGTGTCTTAAAATAGTCTGTTTACAGAGTTAAGTGGGAAGGTGTGCTTGGATGACTAATAAATAAATGCTTATTGGATTTTGATTAGCGATGAGTGTTTTGGCTTGTCCATCAGTGATACATCGCATAATTTCATTAACAGAAACAAGGCTTAATAAAACTGCCTTTTTGCCACACCTGCTAATGGCCAGTGACTTGAGAGAAAATGTACTGGCCAAAAATATTTTTTTACAAGTCATGAAACAGGCAGTTATGACAACAATATTTTAGATACTTGTGAAAATTCACAATCCAATTCTAATTTTGATGCCACAGCTAAAACTACTAGCTTAACTAATATAAATTGAATAGCCTACATGTTTTTTTAAGACAAGTAAACAGCCAGTTATAAAATAAGAACAAATAATAAATTACAAGAAATAGCACAAATAAATAGGCTACAATACAAAAACGATACAAATGAAATAAACAGGGCTCTTCAAGAAGTTCTAACTGTTTTTAGATGCTGTTGGCTAATAAAATAATAGGCTAATACAATAAATAACACTGCATAGCCTTCATATCCTAAGTTGAAGAGCAGTGAGTGAATTTTTCCCCATGTCCTTTGTTGTTTGATTAACGTTAAGAAAGCAGCAGGATTATTAGGATTCTGTCTCTTTAAGATCGAATGCATGCACAGATCATGTTTTCTTTAGCAACATACATTCACTTAAGACATAACCGACTATGTTAACTAGGATACTCACATTTTTTCATATATTGTTGAGTGAATTTGTCCTTTCAAGTGCAGGAAGGCAAGAAAGAGACTCCGCGCTGTCAGACGGGGCTTCAAGGTTTGCGATTTAAACATCGCAATTTAAAAATCACGATTCGATGTTTAAACTACTCACATAGTGCATGAGTAACAAATTCTCTTTTGTGTGTTCTAGTGCTTGAATATTTACATTGGATAGGATGATTTAGTAATGATGCAGTACTGACCTGTCAACTGTACAGAGCGTTGTTCACGTTCAAACATTGTTATTGTAACTCATAAAAATGTCGCCAATGACGTTTTTTACACGCATTTGCCACTTAGCGAATGTTATTATAGGCCCTGATTGAAAGGGTATTCAATCACACGGTTATCTGTCTAACTAACTACAGTCCTCCCTCTATAACAACTTCAACTCTTCTGGGGAGGCTTCCACAAGGTCGAGGTCCGCAGTCATTTTGAAACAGGAAGGGGCCATTCCCAAATTGTTCCCACAAAGTTGGGAGCTGGGAATTGTCCAAAATGTCTTGGTATGCTGAATGGGACCAAGCCCAACCCCTGAAAAACAACCCCACACCATAATTCCCCCTCCGCCAAACTTTACACCCAGACTCAGACAACCCAGAATCGTCCATTATATGGGCAGACAGAGAAGCATGATTCGTCAGTCCAGAGAACACGTCTCTACTGCTCTAGAGTCCAGTGGTGGCGTGCTTTACACTACAGCATCCGACACTTTGCATTGCACTTGGTGATGTAAGGCTTGGATACAGCTGCTCAACCATGGAAAACCATTCTATGAAACTCTCAACACACTGTTTTTGAGTTAATCTGAAGGCCACACAAAGTTTGGAGGTCTGTAGAAATTTGGCGACTTCTGCACACTGTGTGCCTCAGCAGGTAGTGACCCTGCTCTGCTACTACTTTGAGGCTGAGTTGCTATTGTTCCCAGTTGTTATCACTTTGTTATAATACCACTTACAGTTAGCCATGGAATTTTTGTCTGTCTGTCTGTCTATCTGTCATATGCATATACATTATAGGATAATGTCATGCAGTTTGAAACATTACTGATTGGTTATCCTTTTTCATCCCATTCTTACTGATGCTGTCAAAATTTCACAACTCTGATATAACTATGCTAT